>NC_045446.1:118327939-118332381 GCF_002776525.5 Piliocolobus tephrosceles
GGGGCTCGGCCGGGCGCCCCCCGCGCCAGCGCCTCATCCCGCCTCGCGCCCCGTCAGGCTCGGGGGCGGGGGCGCCGGGCCGCGGCCTCCAAGTCCCCACCTCCGGCACGCACCGCGCTCGCCCTCCCGCGGCGGAGTCGGCCCCCGGGGACGCGGGTCCTCGGGCTCCAGAGCCCCTCACCCTGACGCCTTCGGGCCGCCCCCGCAGCGCCCCCGCCCAGCTGGCCGGCGCGTGCCCCCGCCGGAGCCCGCCGCCCGCCCAGCCTCCGCCTCCTCCGCTCCGCCTCCTCCTGCACCCGCGACGCCCGCAGCGGGGAGAAGAGGCGCGCTGCCGCGGCCGCGGGCACGAGCACGCGCGAGGAGGGCGGGCGGCGGGCGGAGCGCGCGCGCGGCCGAGGGGCGGGGGCGCGCGGAGGCCTCGCCTGCTGTTGTCCCGGGATCGCACGTGCGCTGCCTGGGGGGCAGCGAGGGCACTAGGCGGGTGGCCCTGGGGGGCTGGGGGACTGGGAGCGCGGAGTGGGTGGAGACGCTGCCTGAGGGGTCCCGACGTAGGCTGTTGCCTCGGCCCCTGCATTGTGCTGCGGTGCAAAAATAAAAAACCGGCCGCCGCCGCAGCAGCAGTAGCGCCGGGAAGAGGCATCCTCGGAGACTACGGCAGTCGCTCCTCTCCACTCCCAGCTGACCCCAGAACGCCGCGGAGGAGAGGGGGCGTTGCCTCAAGTCAGGAAGATCCTCGCCTCTCCATCGCTTGCACATTTGGGTGTAGAATCGATGCGCCCAGGTTATTATTTGGAATCCGGGGGTCTAAAAGTTCCTTTAGTTGGCTTCTTCATTCAGAGTTACGGACCAGAAAATTGGAAGTGGCATGGCAGGGGAAAGAAAGGACAAGAAAGGGTGAAAGCGTGGCCAACCTGAAGGTGCGTGGCTAGACTGAAAAGAGGTTTTGGAGACAAGGGAAGGAACTCACTGGGAACCCCCTGCCCGTGGATGGCACTGCCCTTGGTGCTTGCCCTGCTCCTTTTGTTCAGCCCCCAAAGGCGGTGCTGCTCTTCCACCTGCAACGACCATCTGTGTCACGGAATACAGGAAAGATATCTTGACATTCTACCACGTTCTATTTTAATTTTTTTTTCTTTCAAGTATGTACCTTTCACTCCTGCCTCAGTTCGGTATCCAAATAAATGTTGGGGGTGGTTAACCTACAGAATTCACTCTTATCCTCAAGCCTACCGATGTCAAATACTGCATCATCTACTGTCGCTGCAGTGATTTGGTCCACTCAGCATTTAGTCATTTCAATGGGAGTCATTGAATATAAAATGTGGCCTTGACCGCGATTAGCAGAATTTCAAGGACATACATGAAGCAGGATTTCACCACATCCTGGAGAGAAGTTAGGGAGTGAACATGCACAATAATCCCACTCTTCCAGCTTCGGTGTAATCAAAGTTGCTTTAAAGAACAAGTACTAGGGAAGGGATGGAATGAGATTTGCCTAGAAGCACAAACTAGGATGGGAAAATTTGAAAGAAGCCAGCTTGAAATAAATGCATTGCAGCCCTCTGCTGGAAATAGTCAGGTGCACTTGAGATTCATAAGAATCTTCATGGATACCTCCTAAGTGCTAGAGAAACAGCAAGGTAAAGAACAAAAACTACAGACCTTCCACTTCAGCATAATAAGGCCATAGTTTAAAACTCTTCTTTCACCAAACTGCAGCAATTCCCTGGGGTTCATCTTGGGGCCACAGAGAGCCATCTCTGCCAGAGAGGGATGGGTATGGATTAGGTAGCTTTTGTTGTTCCAGGAGTTTGTTGAGCATTAAACACAAACATCCTGTGATAGGAAGAGGAAATCGAGCGGGACAGAAAACCAAGTCACTACGAGAAGCAAGTTTTGCCCAAGCCCCCGTCTCTTGACAATACGCATTCTTTTCAGAAATCCTTCACATCCCACAGTTTCACTGCCACACCCTGGAAGTCAGCCACAGCAGCTGAATGGATGTTAAATATATGGTTAAGTGGTGGAGGTACATAATATATAAAGGAGCTAGGATTATGCATACATTGGATGAAACAGATATTTTACTTTAGAGCCTCTAAACATTTTGGTAACTTTCTCTCCTTACATGTAGTATATCTAGTTTATAGAAGAGAACAAAAGGATGCCGTGTGTGTTTTCCAAATATTAGAGGCGTTTGAGCAAGTTCAAGGGTGCTAGTGATGCTCAACCTCATTCTGAGCCAGCACTCCCTCTCCTTGGGCCACACTGCCCAAATGTCCTGTGTCCTAGTTATTTTTGCCAAACCTGCATATAAACTGGAAGTTGTGATTGCTGGGCAACTCTGCAGCCATCTGACCTTGGCGTTTCAGACGTTTGTAATCAATTACCTCTGTCCTAATAACGCCCTTAATGATTAAATACATAAATCACAAAAAATTACAACATTCCTTAAAAAAGAAAAAGTTTGTCCAGTGTTAAATAACTGATGTGTTGCTTATGTATGGTTTGATTCAGTATGTACAAGGTGAGGGGTATGAGGGGAGGAAAAAAATTCCCCCTCTTGCCGAAGCTATTGGAGGCCTCAGCCTGGCCTCCTTTCTCAGTCTTGGCACTGCTGTCTGCCAGGAGGTAGCATCTGGGCTCACTCCCGGCGTCTCAGTTCTGTTGCACTGCAGTCCCCTCTAGACGCTGAAGCCGCGTCATGGTGCAGACAAATAGAGCCAGAGAGGAGGACAGCCACGCAGAGGACTGCAACAGGCACCTAACCTTGAGTTTGAAAGAGGGCCTGGGAGTTGAGCAAGGGAGAGAGAGGAAGCTTATTTGCATTTCCAAATTGAGAATGCTCAACAGCTGTATTGAGAAAAGTCGTTGAAAGTAGGCCAGGTTTCATAGAGAATTTTAACAGAGAATTTTCCCAAAGTGACAGTTGACATTGTCTTGCTTATTTATTCTTTCCTGGCCAAAGCGCCAGCTGCATATTGTGTCCCTATTAAAAAGAGATGTCAAAAAAGATGTGTTGCCTATCTGTAGCATACTCCTCGCTGATATTGACGCCCATGGAATAGCCCCTGTAAACATGGAATCCGTGCCCACTACTATGGGCAACATTTTAAAGAACATCTGTACTATACTGTTCACTGAGATATTACTAATCCCTGATGCATTCATTGAAATGCTAAACTTTCCATCTTCTGTCCTTTCCCTATCACATTTTGCATCATGAGCCTCTATCATAATAATTTAGAACTTTGTGTTATTCTCCTATGAAACTTTTTTTCTCAGTCTTTAAACCTTAACACCAACTCCACCTATTGACATGTCCACTTTTGAATGGGGTCCTTGGCCTCCTCTGTGGTTCCATCTGCTGCCTGCCCCAGGGCTCTGACCGTGGGCTAATCCTGTTCTCTTTCTACACTCCCAACCTAGGCAGCATCCTCCAGCAAGGCTTAAAGTAGCCTCTACCTTTACCCCTGGCCTCTCCCCAGCACTCCACCCTCTCATATCCTACTGCCTCCAGGCATCTCCATTTGGATATCTCCCATCTAACGTGTCTCAAACAGAACTTTTGATTTCCATATTGAAAACAAAACCCCAAATTGATTCCTCCAAGTCTTCCCCATCACAGAGCAAAAAATATCTCTTCCTTTCAATCACCATGTTCATTATAGCAGCAAACCCTTCCAGTTCTACCTTCAAAAGATACGGAACCCAATCTCATCCCTCTCTTTTACCCACGAACACTCATGTCTCTGCTCCCCATGATCTTTCTCCTGGGCGACTGTGACAGATGAACCATCACCCTGCTTCCGCTTTTTCCCCTCCATGGTCTACGTTGGAGCCACCAGAGAAAGTATTGTAAAACATTGGTAAGATAATGTCCTTGTTCTTGCCCAAAACTCCAGGGCTCTGTGCTTGGAATCACACTGTAATACAATCCAAAGTCCTTTCCCAGCCTTTCAAGTCCCTTCAGCCCGGACTCACTAGTTCAGTTTTTTACCTTTTGCCATTCACTCTGCCTCAGCCACACCCACCTCCCTCCTGAGGTTTCTCAGATCTGCCAGGACGACTCCATCTTCCTAGCTTTTAAATTAACCTTCCTACTATTATATAAAATAGCTCTGCCTTCCCCGTCCCCTTGCTCTGCTTCTTTTTTTTTCATAGCACTTATCACTACATGATTATGTTGTATAATCAATATTTATTATTGTACTCTCTTCCTAAAATGGAAGCACCATGAGGGCCCGGACTTTGTTTATTCACAGATGAATATGTTTATGCCAAATGAATAAATAAATGGTACTATCAGGGTGCAAAGTCTCTACGCACACTTATTACCTACTGTTGTTTATTGCTATGGATCTAACTTTACGCTTATTACAAGTAGAAACAACCGCAAATTGTAACATTATGTAATTTAAATGTCCTGTACTTTCAACTCT
>NC_045446.1:118332391-118344421 GCF_002776525.5 Piliocolobus tephrosceles
GCAAATTGTAACATTATGTAATTTAAATGTCCTGTACTTTCAACTCTGACCTCTCCCCAGCCCTCCAGCCTCATATACGCCGCAATAAAATCATATCATTTGCAGTGCACTGCAAGTCAAATCAAGACGAACTATACTGAAAATCTAAGAAAATATCAAGATTCAGCAGAGAAAGGTGCATATTAAATGAGGAATTTGGTGCCTATAGGACAAAATCGCAGTCTAACCTTGCAATTAGGTTTTAATATGTAGAAGTTAAAGACACAGAAAAAGCCAAATTATATGAATTGCCTTCTCAGTCCAAACTGAAATAATCACCATTGTGAGAAAGAACATAAATTTTAGGAATACAAGTTTCCCTTTCATTTTTTATCTTATCTCACTATGCAATCTTGGACAAGGCAATTAACATCTGTTTTCCCATCTGTAAAATGGGCTTGCCCGCTGTCCTCTTTAGTTGGGTGTCATAAAGATAGAATGACTTCATTATTATAAAAATGTTTTAGAAGAAAGGAATTTTGCAAGTGAACAATTATTATTATTACTTTCCAAACTTCTTTGTGTAATATTTTGAAAATGAGGAGGAAATAATATATTTTTCAATGTATCTAAAGACTGAAGTAAATCAGCATTTCCAAATCATGCAGCACTTCCAAAATCACCAGAAAAAACTTTTGGAAGTCGTGAAGCAACCTGCAGAGTCACCCAAGTATATCACCTACCATGGAAGGCTCTGTATACTGAAGCATTATGAGCAACAACACATAATCCATTTTATAGTCAGAGTGCACTATGATCAGGAAGTGAAAAGAATAGCACAGAAATGCAAGCATTTGTATAAAGTATTAATTCCACTTCTTATCAAACAATATAATATGGAAATCCTTGAAAGAACAAATGAACAAAGAGGCAACTATAACATTTCTATATATGAGATGCTTAAGGGGCAGCAAAATGTTTGGAAGGGGAATGGGATCTAGGGGACTTTTTGAAGCTCTGTCTCCAGCAAGCATGCTGCTTTATTTAGAGCATATGTTTAATTGAGGTGACTTGGAGGAAGCTAAATCTCCCATTGGTGGCTGTGACAGTGGTGAGAAGTTGCTATTACTCATAAACACACACACACACGCTTTACTGTAAGCACATTGAATGCTCCACTCCTCCCTCCAAGCTTGGCCTGAATCAGCACTCTACTCAGTGATGCTCCCAACCCCAAAGGCTTTTATTAGATCTAAAGAACTGAAACCAGTGTTGAGGAAATGCATGGGAAAGTGACTTGGGAAAGCTAGAGATCAAAGAGAGGTCATTCAACTCCAGGGTGGCTGCTTTCCCAGGGTGCTCCCAGCAATTCCCCTCCCACGATTTTGTCTTTTATGGCTTCCAGTTTCCAGGACTTAATGCATCTCAGAAGGTCTAAAACATCTGTGTTTTTCTGCTATATTCAAAATATTTGTTGGCAGAGGATTTACCTATGTTTCTGACACTGCATGCAGTAGATGTGACGTTTCCTGGGCAACTTGAGAACTGTAGTAGATAATCCTATATGGCATTTTATTATTTTTTAAAATCACTTGTACTTGGCTTGGGAAGTTATCTTGTATTTAACTTTAAGCATAGATGTTCCCTGGATATACTGAGGGCTAGGGGACTTAATATGTCAGACAAAATAATAAAACTACCCTATCCAAATATTATTCTCCTCTTCCCTACTTAATTTTTTTCTCTTATGTATTTCATGCTGAAAACAAACAGCATTACTCCTCAGAGTGATATAAAAGGCCAGTCTCAGGCAGAAATGATAACAGACTCAAACTGACTAATTGACCCCTTCTTTCCCCAGTCATGGTCTGATTTTACAAGTATTTATCTGTAGTTCTTGATTGATTAAAAAAAAAAAAAAAAGCAACAACTCCCTTACTCATGGCAACAGAATGCTTTGTTAACGAATACTACAGCAGTGATAGGTTGGGTCAAACAGCTGAGAAAATTATAATTTAGGCAATTCAGAGTTTTCTGTGCACCTTTCAAAAGAAAACTTCGTGCTTTATCAAACAGGAGCCACTATTAATTTTGAGCGAAATTCAGGCACAGAGAGATTCAAAATCTATCTAAAATTCAGTCTATGCTTTATGATAATAAAAGAGAGATATCTCTTTTTTGTAAATGTATGTTGATGGCCAGGTCACACAAAACAAGACAATATATTTTTAGAGACGGGGGTCTCTCTGTGTTGCTCAGTCTCATCTCAAGTGCCTGGGTTCAAGCAATCATAGCTTGGATTACAGGCAGGTACCATGGAAGCCAAGGCAAGAGGATCACTTGAGGCCAGGAGTTCGAGACCAGCCTGGGCAAAATAGCAAGACACCCATCTCTAAAATATATAAATAAATATAATTTAAAATATTTCTAATGTTATCCATGCATTTCTATGCATCACAGGAGAAAGTCCATCAGAAGAGTGCAATCCCTCTCCGCTCTCTTATGTCCTCTCTATTGCTGGAGAGGAGAAGACAAAGGGCCCTTACATTTACATTTCCACCACTGCCTCTAGTTACCATACCTGGGGCAGTTGGCTGTAACTCTTTCCATGCCCACGAGAACAGAGCATCAAAAACAAAACCACATTCAAGTACAGTGACTCAAGCTAAGCTGTGGCATGTTGATTAGCCAAACCATTGGCATTTCACATGCCCAGTCCTTGCTGTTCTTTGATGAGCAAGTAACCCCGAAGAAGAGAGCAATTTTTCCATTGTAACCCACTTTATAATTACTCGCCCTGCTTCTGGGCAGGCTCTCACATCCTACACCTCCCCAAATCCTCTGGTGCAGTTTTTTGAGACAGTTAAAACCTCCTCGATGTCACCTTGGTACTATAATGATGTCCTTTGACAGAAGAAACAGTCAACCACCATGTTCTCCCTGAGAAGTTCAGGAAAGTTTGGTTCTTCCTTTTCCAAAGGAGAAAAGTATCTTCAAGGAGATGACTAAATCTTACTCAGAAGCATCCTTCTCCAGAAGTTCTCATCTGTATGATACCATGCTGGAGGCTGGACAAAGAAAAGCAAATAATGAGACCCTTCCATTTCTCTATGCTTTGAGTTTAAGATTGACACAACCCACAAAAGCTAATCTCTGAGTATACAGACATCAAACAGCTGTGCAAACATTGGACAGATGCATAAATTAAATACAAAAGTAAATAAAGTATTTACATTATGTACAAGTCATGCAGCTGCTGTTATTACACTCCACGAAGGCTCTGGAGTGAAGGAGGGTCATTAGGCTGAGAAGATTGTATGTTTCTGTCGGGGATGGTGTCAGCAGGAAGGAGCAGAAAGGTCACACATGGCTCGAGGAACAAAGACAAACAGTTACATAAACTCTTGTCTTCTGGTGCACAACCTCTAAACGTGGTCTTCAGAATGAAGCAACTTTGTTTCTCAGAAATAACTTTTATATGTCAGACTATGCTTTTAGAAATCTGTGTCAGTAACTAATTTTAAAGTGTCAGGGATGGCCCCATGGCCAGCAACAGCAGGAACCCAATGAGGTGACCTGAGAGATCACAAGAACTGTCCTACCTCAAAGACTACCTTGATATTCTACACGTGTCCAGGGTGGGGGAAATAAAAGGAATGACAGTAGCCCACTGCCATTGGAAACTCTGCCTGGTATCCTGGTGCCATGGAAATTTCCTCAGTCTTGTCTGTGGAGGAACCCGGGATGCGGCGTAGCTTTATTTAGCCTAGATTCCCATACTCTACACCTGGAACATAGGACACGTATGAATGATTGATGAATTGCTAAGTGGCTCATGAATATCTCCTTACCTTAGGAGATAAAAGGGAGGGTAGCCTTTTGTGTTTATGTTTATTTAAAATACAATTTTTTATTCAGCACAGCCTGTATAGTGTTCTATATTTGAGAAAAACAAAAAGATTTAAAAAGAGAGAACACAAGCCCCTGGTTTAAAAAAATTAGAAATGGCAGTGAAATGGAAAAATTCACAACAAAAATTCAGAGGTAATCATTATTAATATTTTGGTACATATCTTCTACATATCTTTGTGTACGTGGATCTGTATAAAAAATTTTAACAGAAACAAGGTCATACTGAAAATAATGTATGCAATCCGCTTTTTTCCCCTTAATACTTTTAAAACTTTTCTTTTCAATAAATATTTATCTACAACATTATTTATATATAATCATATGTCTATGCCATACTTTTCAGTCCCCTATTGTTGGACATTTCTAGTCTCATGAGTTTTTAATTAATTAATTTTTTTTTTTTTTTTTTTTGCTCTAACTTGTAACGGCTGGTGGATCAATCTTATCACTAAGGGTGTGTGCACATCCCAGACTTCTGAGAGGCAGAATTCTTCCCACACCCACCAGCTGATACCTAGAATTCCATGCCTAGTGCCTCAGTCCTTTGCCTTAAGGACTCTGTTTAGTTAAAAAGTGAGTCCCAGGAAAGCTGTTTCTTAAAACACTATCTGACACTTATTTCCAATTTTTCCTTGGGAAGTCCCAAGAAGAGTCGCAGAGACTGGTTTTATGCTGAGGTCTCGGCCCTGGGCCTTGGCTGATGAAACCAGGAAAGTCCCCGAGTTCACTCATGTTCTGGTAGAACTGTTACGATTTTATAATTGACTAAACTCCTTGAGCAGTTGGGAACACAATTAATGCTGGCTGGTACTAATTATTGCCAAAATTCAGTTTATTATAGAAAAAAGGTTCAGTTCTTAGCCTATTCCCTCAGGACCTGGTCCAAATATTCATTAATTTTTACTCCCAAATACTTTACATTTGTATGGTTTTCTGTAAATAGAAATCTGTTTACCTTGTAGCCTATCTTTATTACTGCATAGTCATTGAATTAAACTTATTCAGACCTCAATTTTTCATTTCAGTTCTAAGCAATATAACTGGGATCCGTCATACCCCAGAATTCAGGACTGGTACTGTCATCCCCACATAGATGGTAGAGTTCTTTTCTATCTACAAATCCAGGATTTTCTTTAACCCAACAAACATGTCTGTGAGGTGTGTTATCACAATATAACACACCTGGTTACCACGTGAAAAGTAGAGCCCAGGAAAAGTAAAGGTTCCTGTTTCTATGCAACCATAGGTATGTACACGTGTGTGTGTGTGTGTGTGTGTGTGACAAGGAGAAGACGAGACAGACAGTGAGAGAGAGACACAGAGAGAGAGAAAGAGAGAGAGAGAGAGGGAGAGAGGGACAGAGAGAGAGAGAATTTATCTGGAGAATAGCTGTACATGTCCAGGTACCCAGGATCAGCAACAGCAAGGCCTACCAGGTGCTTATGAAGTGCTAATTGCGCTGTTACTGCAGTTCAGTTTCCACCAGAGACTCACAGAGCAACCTTGGGGAAATGACTGAATGCTTCCACTCCTCCAATCTCACACCTGAATACCGGGGATGATAATATTGCCCAACCCCTTCCCTTACAATGGCAGAAGAATGAATAAGCTTACAGCTGGTGTTTTGAGATTCTGTGGGAGCACTATGCTACTTCATGCTACCTTTTGTATATGTACAACTTTTGTGCACTCAACCATCAAGGAGGGACAACTATGCCAAGGATGTTTCTTTTCTACACTGCTCTCTTGGGGAGAGTATCCAACTGCCGAAACTTAACGTATGAAAAACGGGAGCAAGAGAGAGACAGAGAATGAGAAATCATAACCACCCACTCACATATATTTGGCATTTCAAGCTTTGAGCAATTAATAACCAACTCCTTGAGTTGGAAGCTGTCATGCTCACAATGCTGTTTGAACTGTTCCCACACACCCCACTGAACACACCTTCCTTCCAGAAAAGGCTCTCAGAGACGCACGTTTCAGCCTTGAAAGACAAAAGAGTAGACTTAAGCAAACATAAAGCCTTTCATAAAATGGAGTAAGGATGAAAGTCTCTAACTCCAGAAGACCAGTATTTCTTTTTTTTTTTTTTTGAGACGGAGTCTCGCTCTGTCGCCCAGGCTGGAGTGCAGTGGCTGGATCTCAGCTCACTGCAAGCTCCGCCTCCCGGGTTCACGCCATTCTTCTGCCTCGGCCTCCCGAGTAGCGGGGACTACAGGCGCCCACCACCTCGCCCGGCTAATTTTTTGTATTTTTTTTAGTAGAGACGGGGTTTCACCGTGTTGGCCAGGATGGTCTCGATCTCCTGACCTCGTGATCCGCCCATCTCGGCCTCCCAAAGTGCTGCGATTACGGGCTTGAACCACCGCGCCCGGCCAGACCGGTATTTCTAAGCAAATAGTCCAGTTGTTTTCTGCATTCTGAACGTGTTCATGGGGAATTTGAGTGGGGGTTATCTGGATCCCCTTCCTCTGACATGCAGGACCTTGTTGCACCACTGGGAGTTCCACAGGAAAGGGAGTGAACAAGGGAGAGTCTTTAACAAAGAATTGTGAGTATGTCTACGGCCACACCACCCTGAATGCACCTGATCTCATCCGATCTCGGAAGCTAAACAGGGTCAGGACTGGTTAGTACTTGGATGGGAGAATTGGGAGTAAGAAGAAAATAACGACAGCCTGCAGTTTAAAGAGCAGCCAGGGCCGTAGGCCAGCAAAACGAGCCTGACGGGACCAAAAAGTTGCGCACAGCTGTGGATAGAAACAGAGCCAGTGGGCAGAGACCAGAAAACCAAGGCAGGAAACTGTGGGGTCAAGAGCAATAGGGAAGCCTGTCCCTGTTGTGTGTCCTGGGCAACCCTGGGACACATCGGCTGGCTCTTCTTTGCTTATAAGGCAGGGTGTACAGGAAGACTCATTACCGAGCGCTAAGGAAGGACAGGTAAGATGTAAACCACGCTGATTTGCAGCCACTCAGGAGTCTCTGGCAGCTAGGCTTGGAGAATAGCATCAATGTTAACAGCAAGGGATGAAGCAGAGTAAATATTTGATATAAGATAGCAAATATAATCAATAACATGTATCAAACATTTTCTGCTCCTACCAAAGTTTCATGTTAATTATAAATATGACAATATTTGCAACAGAGTAGATAGAATTATCCCTGCTTTGCAGCCCAGAGAACTGAAGACAAGGGCTAAACAGTTTGCCTAACATTACACAGTAACCAGTAACACTGTGTTTTAAACTCAGGTGTTTGTGCCTTCAGAACCCCAGTTCTCCCCAGACTTGAGAGAATTAGGCACACATGTTCCTCCTCTTTCCCAGATATTCTGATTTAGTAGTTCCGGTGTGGAGCCCGGGAGTCTGCACTGTAACACGCATCCCTGGTGGTGTCGACATAGGTGCCCTAAGCCAGACATTCCAAAACACCATCCACCACCAAAGGCCAGAAACAGCCAGCTAGGAAACAAAGAGAGAAATAAAATTGTAGGAAAAAATGTCGAAGAGTTTTCACCATTAAAATCATTGACCTGATACTCTGTGGTAGTCCTGATAGTCTACTTATTTTTTTTCTCAAAACACGTGTTTCCAAAAGTTAATTCATCTGGTACCTAGAAAAATCAGGTTTCCTTGGCAGCTTAGGTCCTGTGGATCCTACTCCTTGTTGAACGCTGGGTTAGGACTATAGACAGATGTCTCCAAAACATCTGACTGTACTTTACAAGCACTCAGGGCAGGAATACGAGAAGCGATCATTTCTCAGATGTGACAGTCCCATTTCACTGGCTCTAACCAGAGTAGAACGAGAGGAAGGACTTGTCTTTCCAGCTATTCCCAAAAACAACTTTTAAACAAAGGGACCAGTTCTCACAATTACCCACCAAACAAAGCACCTTGATAAAAATCACTACTAGGTTTCCCAACTGAGTGTCATTATCATGCATTAACCCAGCATTTCTCTTCCTTTGGTTAAACTCTGGAATTCCTGTATCAAGCTTGAGGGAGAGAAATCAGTCTTGCTCAAGATATGTTTTCCCATCTCCCAGGGTCCCACCTTTGGGGTGAATAACTTTCTTTCTACCTAGATTTTCTTAAAGAGGTTGAGAAATAGGATTCCAGTAAAACGACAGGAGCTGGCCATAACTAGTTTCTTTGCAATGTTTATTTCTCCAAATGAGAGCAAAGGGACCATTTGAATAACTCACAATCTGCGTTAGCTAGACATGCTCTTGCTGATTTCTTCTTAAACTTTCCTAAGTCTTCTCGACCCTTTTTTTGCTGCACTTCCACTCCAGTTTGTCTGTAAGCGCCTTTGTGGCCTCCACTACAGGCCTCGGGCCAAGGCAAAAACGGATTCTTTTCATCTATTCAAGTGTGATCTGGGACAGACAAGCCTGCTCCACAGGCAAGAGGCACAGAAAAGTGCTCTGTATTCAGCTCGCAGCTCCGCAGAGTCTATAGTGGGGGCCCTGCCCTTGGCAAGGCCAAAGCAGTGACCAGGGCCATTTGGCAGGAATAAGAATGCTGTTTGGCCCCTTCCCTTCACCTGGACAGGGTGCCCCGTCCTGCAGGAATTGTATATCCTATTCCAACTCACTTCCTCTAAATGCACTTCCAACCTTAAAAATCACCTCCTTTTATCTCTCAATCAAAGCAGCATTTTTTTTTTTTTTTTGAGATGCCAGGTAAATTCAGAGCACATTATGGTTGCTATATATGGAGATGATTAATGCAATAATAACTAATGAAACTTCCTTCCTGTCTCCAATACACAGAGGACTCGAGGTTGGAGGTATTGGCAGGAGAAAGGAACTAGGTGAAAATAGAGATCGAGGTATGTAAAGATACCTTTCTTTTGTGTCTAAGTTGCTAAAAATATGCTTTTCCTCTAGTGCCTTTTAAACATTTTATCTCACAATAAGCCTGGTAATGTTATTCAACAATGCCCACCATTCCATTACTCAACACTGTTCTGAAGGTGCTTCATGAGAAGGTAAAGGAGGTACAAATATTGGTGAAGGAGCAGCAAAATTATCATTATTTGATTATAACATTATTATAATCAAATATGGAAATGCTTTAAAAACTCTATTAAAAATAACCTGACAATACAGTAAGAAGGTAGGTTGTACACACCAAAAAACTTTCTTATATTCCAAAAAATAACCAGTTGGAAAATAAAAACTGAAACAACTCTCATTAACAACAACCAACATATAAGTTACCCAAGAATGTGTATTATTTAAATGAAGGAAACTATCGAACTCTAAGGAAAGGGAAAAACAGACAAGGTGCTGAATAGTTAATGTCAGCATTGTAAAGATGTCAATTCTCCCCAGTAAAGCTATAAATGGAATGAATTCCAATCAAAATCCCAGTAAGATATTTTTAGGAAAAACATAATCTGTTAACAGATAAATTTCAGAAAGGTAACATCCTGACTACCCAGCAAATATGAAGCTCATGTCAAAGGTTTTATTTAACTCATTAATTAATGAGGAAACCAGTAAGATGTTAAGACTGATTCTGAGAGTGTTTGAACAATTCATTTCTTATAAGCAACCTAACAGAGAAACGTTAGGATAAGATTGCCAGATTTGACTTAAACAAACAAACAAACCGGTTATTGCCCAATATAAATCTTTGAGGTGATCTGTTTCCAATGACAGAAGTTATTTGCATCTCTACCAGACAGAAATCTACAACTTAGCAGGTAACTTCACTCCAATTTAGCAAGTACTTCACTTAGCAAGTAATTAGTTTGGGACCTTCAGTCAATAGTGAACAATGAACTAAGTACATTTCCCTGAAATCCTAAGGTGGCCTTTGTTCCCATATGACATTAAAAGGATATGCTGCTCACCCTTGTCTTATTTCTGAATTTGAATTTTTCTAAAAATTCTAAAGTTCATTGAAAAAACACCAACTTGAGAGTAACTAGGTAACTTTTGAGGAACAACAGCAAACACAAAGGAAGAACAATTTGCTTTACTTATTAAAACAAAGCTGGTAATAAACAGGAAGAGGAGGACAGTCTTACTTTCTTGAGATTGTTGAAAGTCTGGTATCCATTTTCACAGCTGTCCCTGCTTTGAAACTTGGGCAATGGATGTTTGACCGTGCGTGGCACGCTCTCATTTTCTCTCTCTCTCTCTTTCTCTCTGTTACTCAGAACTGCTGCCATCAAGAAAGCTGGCTGTCCTCTCTACCCTTTCCTCTATACCCAGTCCCACCATTTCCAGTCTAGCTATCACTAAAGCCCTAATAGGTAACACTTTGTTTTATTATGCATAGCCTCTGTTCAAAGCACTTCTACATGTATCAATACATATAATACTCAACACAAACCTATGAGGTAGATTAATTATCATCCCCATTTCACAGATAAGGAAATTAGAACACAGAGTTGCTATAACTTAAGCAAGGTCACACACCTGGGTTCAAACCAAAGTCATCCTTGCTGTGGTATTATTATACTAACTGCTACCCTATGCTTCCTGCAATGGGCAAAATCAAGCTGCCTGCAAAAGTGGATGCTAAAACAGAGCACGTTTACATCTTCCCTCTTTTCCACAAGTAACAGAAAATAATGGCACATTCTTCCCTGTTCATAAAAAATAACTAGATGAAGTTACAAGAAAATATTTCCTGCCTTGAGGTCACTTGGAAGAGCAGTGAGATAAATTTAAGACAGGCTGGGCGTGGTGGCTCACGCCTGTAATCCCAGCAGCACTTTGGGGGACTGAAGCAGGTGATTGCTTAAATCCAGGAGTTTGAGACCAGCCTTGGCAACATGGCGAAACCCCATCTCTACAAAAAATACAAAAATTAGCAGGGCATGGCGGCATGTGCCTGTGGTCCCAGTTGCTTGAGAGGCTGAGGTGGGAGGATCTCTTGAGCCTGGGAGGTGGAGGTTGCAGGGAGCCGTGATTGCACCACAGGACTCCAGCCTGGGCAACAGAGTGACACCGTGTCTCAAAAAAAAATTTAACTCAAATAGGGCCTTGCATCTAACTCAAAGGATATGTACACCCTGAATTTTGCGAAGGCACGGACTGCAATTGAGTAGCACAGAGTTAGAAGAGTGGGTAGACACCATGCCCCAGGTAGATCTCTGAAAGTTTCACCCTACTAAGGATGTCCTCCAAGATGCATATAGCTCCACATGGACAGAACCCCTCTGTTTTTGCACTTAGGAGACTTCCGATATACAGACTGAAATAGGGTGTCCACATATCTGTCTTTTTATTTCCTGGTTTATCCCTTACTTAGTGTTGCACTCTGAGAAAGGATGCATGAGCATATCTAATGCATCTGAAATGCCTTTTATTCTATACTTACCTTTGAGGGTATAGAATTCTGGGTGGAAATCCTTTTCCTTAGAACTTTGAAGACGTACACCATTGTCACCTAATGTTGAGAAATCTAATGCCATGCTCATTTCTGATCTTTTGTTTCCTCTCTCTAGAAACTTTTTAGGATTTCTTCTTTAAGCTTGGTGTTTTCATAAATCACAGTAGTGTTCTTTAATGTGGGTTCCCCCCAATCCATCCTGCTGTGCGTTTGGCGTATTCTTGAATCTGGAAACTCATATTCCTCTTATGTTTGAAAGTTCTGGAGTTTGTTTTTTATTTCTTTTCTAACTGTAAAGAGAGTTCACGTTGGGGAGGCAAGGGCTCAGAGAATTTGAGGAACGTTTCATGATGGAAGCCAAGAGTCTGAATTAAATATATGACTAGACAGGTGGAGAAGCGGGCATTCCAGATATGCAGAGCTGTGGGGACAGAGGCATATGGTTAAGAATCAACACAGTCCATGAGAGACAATGGGGACACTGTTAAAGATCATGAAAGAGGGGCCGGGCGCGGTGGCTCAAGCCTGTAATCCCAGCACTTTGGGAGGCCGAGACGGGTGGGTCATGAGGTCAGGAGATCGAGACCATCCTGGCTAACACGGTGAAACTCCGTCTCTACTAAAAAATACAAGAAACTAGCCGGGCAAAGTGGCGGGCCCCTATAGTCCCAGCTACTCGGGAGGCTGAGGCAGGAGAATGGCGGGAACCTGGGAGGCGGAGCTTGCGGTGAGCTGAGATCCCGCCACTGCACTCCAGCCTGGGCGACAGAGCAAAACTCCG
>NC_045446.1:118344521-118360465 GCF_002776525.5 Piliocolobus tephrosceles
AAAAAAAAAAAAAAAAAAAGATCATGAAAGAGGGAGAAACAAAGAGGGGTGTAATGAGCCTGATGGTGGCTAGCCCTATGCTTAAATAGGTGCCTTTTGAGTGTGTGGCTTCTGATGCATAATGAAGTTTCCACACCAGCTGAGGGGCTCCCACACCTTTTACACTCGTAAGGTTTCTCACCAGTGTGAACTCCCTCATGCTGACTCAGGGTGATTTTCTGATTGAATGCCTTCTTACAATCCTTACACGCAAAGTGCTTCTCTCCTGTGTGAATTCACTGATCCTGAGTCAAGGCTGTGCTTAATAGATTCCCAGACTCTTTACATTCACAGGGTTTCTTCCAAGTGTGCACTGCTGATGGACAATGAAGCCTGAGCTACAACTAGAAGTTTTCCAACTTTGTTACACTCGCAGAGTTTCTCCCCAGTGTGGAACCTCTGGTGCTGAAGGAAGACTGAGCTGTTGCCTAAGGCCTCGCCACCCTCCCTACATTCAGAGGGAGATTCTCCAGTGTGGATTCTCTGAAGCTGAATCAAGACTGCATCTGAATTTAAACCTTTTCCGCATTCTTTACATTTAAATGGTTTCTTTCCAGTGTGCATTATCTGATGCCAAACAAGTAACGTCCTGCATCTGAAATCATCCACATTCTTTGCATTCAAAACTTTTCATCACCGTGACTTCTCTGATGTCAGTGGAAGTCTGCCATTCGGCGGAAATACCTGTCACATTTTCCACATTCGTAAGCTATCTGACCGGTAGGAGCTGTCTGATTTGTAGAGTTGTGTGCTGACGCTAACATTTTTTCCTAATTTCTCACACTTTCCCCCTCTCTCATCAGCACAGGCCTCCTGAAGCCTGGTGGACCCATCTGTGAAATCTCCCCTCTTTGACTTTGTCTTGACCATCCAGTGACGTTAGGGCTGCTCTAGGCTGCTCCCAAGATCTAGGTGCTGGGGAATATTCCCTGGCAGCCCTCCCAGTGTCAGTCTGAGGCACTCTGTTTCTTTGGACCTATGCTCCTTTGGAATTAGTCCTTCCTTCTCATTTATGGTTTCACTCCCTGGACAGACACCTCTGGTTTGTCCAGAGATTCTCAGAGATAGGGGTTCCATGGGAATTCCCCTTTTTCTGGCTAGGAGACCAGAACGGGTTAGCTGAATGAAAAAGTCAGGGAAGCCACTCCTGCATAATGCTCCAGCATCCCCTCTCTGTACAGAGCCCGCTGCACAGGGTCCCGGCTGGCCCGTTCAATCTGGTGAGGTACGCAAGTGCTTCCTCAAAGGTCGCTGGCTCCTAGGCAGAGTGGTCTAGAGCATGGCTGGCATCCCCACCTCACACTCTCCTTTGGAACTGGGAGAAGTGAGACCAGACCCCCAGCCCATTTCATGGCATCCACTGACCCCACGTGGCACAGACACAAGGAAAGCCCACTGAGGCCCTAATAACGCTGATGCTTTGGCTCCCATTTAACCCAGTTCTTTGTCTTTATCCATTGGCCAGCGTGCTGGAGGTGGGGAGGAGTGAGTGACGTTTCTCAGAGTCATCATGTTTGTAGCAGTCCTTCTCATCCAAATTAGACTGTTATTTTGAGGAATATGTTGGCATTTTTGGTGAAGTCTTTTCTTCAATTTAGAGACCCATAGCAAATACCTATCCCTTGCTTCTAGGCGCAAACTCATACCCATCATTGATACACAAAGTTGCAACATCTTCTTTTTTTCCCCTTTACTTTCTTACTAGCTTTTAACCAAACGATATCCTGGAAGAATACTGAACTGAAAGACTCAGGAGATCTGAGATTTCACCCAGAACCTGCCAATAATGAGAAAACCCTGGTCTCATTTGTGCAAATTAGGATGATTTGTCTTTTCGGATTCCTTTCTGCCCTGGTTCTGTGAGTACTGTTCTCCAGTCACGTGTCCACCGATGCCCTGAGCACTGCTAAGGAAGGCACATGATGTTCTCAAAAGTTCTTTTTTCTCCCATCCCTCCTGCACTTGTTTAATAGGGGCAGTGTCCCTGTTGGGAACTAGGTTAGGGATGCCAGCGACCCTCCCCCTCCCTAGGGTTCTTGCAAATAGAATAAAAATCAAAATGCAACCCGAATGGGAGTCAAAGCTCTCTAGTGATAGCTACACAAAGAATTTATCTCATTCTTATTTGGACCAGGGTTGGTTTCTGATTGACCCAGAATCCAAGTCTAACTATTTCCTTACCAAGTTAGTCTCTTCTAAAAGAGACTCCCCACATTTCTATTTAGCAGTCTTTCTTTGTGGAATACCACTTCATCATTCAGGAGTCTTAACATTCTTGATAATGATGTGTAGTTATAATACACAAAGGTATTGGCTAATTTTCTCTAGTAATTTCAAATCAGAGATTTCCTCTTGGTCATTTGGTATCTTCTTCAGGAAAAAAAGCAAAAACAAACATTGTATCTCTACCTTGCCCAAATCTCTGTGAAAAGTAAAAAAAAATTAATCATTCCAATCTTTGCTATGAGGCTGACACATTCAGATGATTGGCTAAAATTTTCGCTTTTTTTTTTTTTTGAGATAGTCTTGCTCTTCTGCCCAGGCTGGAGTGCAGTGGTGTGATCTCAGTTCACTGCAACCTCTGTCTCCTGGATTCAAGTGATTCTTGTGCCTCAGTCTCCTGAGTAACTGGGATTACAGGCGTGAGCCACTACGCCCAGCCAGGTTCTCTTTTCAACCAAGCATTTTGTGTGAGTGAGAGAGGGCTGGGGTTCTTCCCGTTAGAATTGACTGTCTAAGCAGCACTCCTGCTGTGGCAAGAAAGAGGCTGAAGAGCAACTTGAAAGGTACATGTATCTTGAAGTTTTGAACAGAAATAGTAAATATTCGGCCTATCTGTCCTGCAGTCCCTGCCTGATTTAGAAAGCAAATTAATACCACCACACTGACTAGGAGCAAATATCACATCTGAAGAAATATTAGAGTGTGGCCATGGTAATACAGTACTTATTTGTAGCAAATAAAATATGTATCCTCTGGCATCCTCTTTGAATACTATGGATTATTCCTAAGAAAACTGAAAATTATTTTCAAATATTTTAGTTAGGTGATAAAAATTTAGGGCTATATTTGATTGCACATATTTTAATTCATGTTTGTGGATTTTTTAAAATAAACTATTGATTGCTTTTTAACAATTAGTTTTCCTTATAAATATTTTTCATCAAGCATAAAAATTGTTTTACTATTTTAAAAAATAACAGCATGCCACACAGTGGTCATTGTATGAAAATGTGCAATATTAAATGGGGGTTACATTAAACATGCGAAGCAAGAGTCCCAGCATGACATTTACACTATACTCCTTGCAGATTCAGACCTGTCTGGGCGTGTTTGAATGACCAGCCGAGCAGGTACCCAGAGTTCTAGCTGGCTAAGGCATTGAGGGGCTTACTCTAAAGAAAGAGACCTAGAAATGCTGAAGCAGGGCCGGGCGCAGTGGCTCAGGCCTGTCATCCCAGCACTTTGGGAGGCTGAGGCGGGTGGATCACCTGAGGGCAGGAGTTCAAGACCAGCCTGGCCAACATGGTGAAACCCTGTCTCTAATAAAAACACAAAAAAATTAGCCGGGTGTGGTGGCTCATGCCTGTAATCTCAGCTACTCGGGATTCTGAGGCAGGAGAATCGCTTCAACCTGGGAGGCGGAGGTTACAGTGAGCCGAGATCGCACCACTGCACTCCCCACTGCGCTCCAGCCTGGTCAACAAGAGCGAAACTCCATCTCAAAAAAAAAAATAGAAAAGAAATGCTGAAGCAGGCGACCAGCCCTGTTCTGATACCCCTGTATCATTGGAGTCCTTTTAAGTGCCAAGAACAGAATATCCTTAGACGTGGTGTAAACAATAGGCAGATATTCGAAGGCAGTTGGCATCTGGGGCTGGGGATGTGACAGAGAGGTCTGCCAGGCATGCAAGTGCTTCCCGTCGATGTCTTACCATCCTCTCCATGCCACTGACCACAGATGACTCAGCATTTCTAGGCATCATTTCCAGTGAAGAAGAAAGGACATTTGTTTCCACATGTTTCAGTTGCTTTCCCTTCTGGTCTCTTTGGACCAGATTAGGTCACATGTCTATACCCTCACCGCAAAGGAAACTAGGAAAGTAAGTGTGTGGCACTTGATGTCTTTCCGATTAAAGGAAGTCTCCACTAATAAGGAAGAAAGTCTGTTACAAACCTCTAAACCAGTGGTGATATCCCATATCAGCCACAGAAAGTTGGTAAGATGCAAGAGAAGCAGAGCTCACAAGCTTGATAAGTGAACACCACAGGTCTGACCTGGAGAACCACTGGGCTCTCCTTAAGGATGAACAGATGATTTCCCTATCAGGCTGCCTTTGAACCAGTGCAAGATTCTTTGGGAGTACAGGTTTGTCAAAAGCAAACAAATAACAATCGGGATTTGAGTTTGACTGCATGCAATAAATAACATGCAAACACAATGGTTGAACCAATTAGAGGATTTATTCTTTTCATATTACAAAGCACCTAGATGATATCCATGGTGGTTATGGTAGCTCCATTATGTCATCAGGGACTCAGACTCCTTTTATTTTTCTGTTCAGTCTCCATCTCATGAGAGCAGCATGGTACCTGCTCCACCTCTATCCTCAGCCATCATGACCACGTTCTAAGCAGAAAGAAAAAGAAAGGATGAGGGCATTGGTGGGTGCCAACTGAGTTGTTTCCCTTTAGAGAACATTCTTGACCAGGCTGGACAACATAGTGGGACTTCATCTCTACACACATACACACAAAAAAACTAGCTAGGCATGGTGTACATGCCTGTATTCCAGCTACCTGGGAGGCTGAGTGGGAGGAGCGTTTGAGGCCAGGAATTCCAGGCTACAGTGAGCCATGATCGTGTACTCCAGCCTAGGTGACAGAGCGAGACCCTGTCTCAAAAAGAAAGAAAAAGAACATTCTAGAAAGTCTTACACCATATCTGTGGCTTTTATTTTAATAGCAACAACTGTCACATAGACTTCCACCTGCCAAACAGACTGGGAAAGGTAGTTTTATAGCTAGACCCATGCCATCCTGGATAATGTCAAAGTTCTGACTGTAAGAAAGAAGAAAGTAAATTTTGGTTAAGCAATTAGTTGTTCCCTTTGCAATGTAGAGTTTGCATGTGGAAAACAGAGAATGCAAAATAGTATAGTGTAACAGTGGTGGGTAAGAGGTAAGAGTATTTCTCTGAATTATTTAATATTGGTGGCTCCATTATGGGAAAGAGATGAAAAAAGAAGATCAGTATCTTCTAGGAACCTTGTTGTTCAGGTAATGAGCAGGTGGTTGTTGAAAGATCAATGAGGTCAGCGCCTGCTGGGAGCAGGCTACAGCTCTGCAGAGAGTGCCACAGAAGCTCCTGGGATCCACCTCATACTTTTTACCTCCACAAACTCAAAGACAATAAAGATACATATAACCAGTGAGAGAGAGATTTTGCAAGACTGTCTGGTTATATACTTTGCAGATATAATACTTGTTATGTATTTCTACTGTTGACAAAATCTTTCTATAATCCTATAGAAGATTGACTCGAGGTGGTAGGTAAGACTGCCTGGTACATGTATCTGATTTTCCCACAAGAACTTGGTGAGTGTAAGTCAGATGTAGTCTGTGGTCCACAACTAGTGACCTCCTGGAAGAATGAAGCTAACCAAACACTATACATCTTATTTGCCCAATTTCTCTTTTTGGAAACAACATGGAACTTAATAGAATTAAACTGAATAAAAATAAGACCCCCAAACATGATATATGTAGTCAAAATTAGGAGAGACAAGTGTAGGCTAGAGTAATTAGAGAGGGATTCATGGAGGAACTGGTTCTTAAGTTGTACCTCACAAAATAGGAGGAATTTGGAGACTTAGAAAGGAGATGGAGAACATTCTATGGAGGTGCATAGAAAACTCTGATGAGGCGAGGTGCATTGGCTTATGCTTGTAACCCCAGAACTTTGGGAGGCTGAGACAGGTGGATTACTTGAGGTCAGGGGTTTGAGACCAAGCTGGCCAACATGGCAAAACCCCATCTCTACTGAAAATTAAAAAAATTAGCTGGGCATGGTTGTGCATGACTGTAGTGCAAGCTACTCGGGAGGTTGAGGCAGGAGAATTGCTTGAACCCAGGAGGTGGAGGTCGCAGTGAGCCAAGATAGCACCACTGCACTTCAACCTGGGTGACAGAGCGAGGCTCTGTCAAAGAAAAAAAGAAAGAAAAGAAAGAAGGGAAAGAAAGGAAAGGAAGAAAGGAGGGAGGAAAGGAAAGAAGGAAGGAAGGAAGGAAGGAAGGAAGGAAGGAAGGAAGGAAGGACGGAAGGAAGGAAGGAAGGAAGGAAGGAAGGAAGGAAGGAAAGAAGGAAGGAAGGAAAAAATAACTCTGATGAAAAGGAAGGAAGTGGCTCAGGGAGAAAGTTCAGAGTAATTTCTTGTAGCAGGTTCTGGAACAATCTGAAGGGAATAAGGAACACAGGACAGGAGAGGAGAATGGGAGACAGAAATTATTGAGGAAGGGGCCAGGAAAGTCACAGCTTGCCTAACTCCTTCCTACCTTTCTTTTGTTAAGATTTCCAGTTAATTGTTCCACTATACAAAGACTTAAGAAAATCGGTAAATCAACTCAAATAAAACTTTGATGAATAAGATCAAGAATGTGACATGGATTGTTGGTGGGAGTATAAACAGGTACAACCACTTGGAAAGCCATCTGGCAGTACTTAATGAAGTGAATGTACATATGTGCTATGACATCAATCCCACATATATAGATAGGAGATATACAGTATATATTACATAGAGTAAATATATATATACATATAATTATCCTGGTGTCCACAACAAGGGAAACATTTAAATAAAATATCAGGAATGCATATTATGGAATAATACTCTGCAATTCAAAGCATTGAACTAGATACACATTTAGTGACCTGGATGAGCATTAAAATCCTAGTTTTGAGTTTCAGAAGCAAGAAAGAGAATGAGATGTAAACACAATGTCATTTATGTATATTAAAAACACATACATACTGAATTCTGTATTTATAAGGTTCACTTGCAAGAATTTATGAGGGAAGAGGATAAGAGTGGAGATTGAGGATGAAGGAAGAAATCAATCCATCAACCATGAGAGGAAACCCCATACATTGATTATGATGCATGTGCCATGAATTCACGTCTCTCTACCTAAGTTTGCCTCCAGCCCTCCTCCCACAAAATAAACCTTTGAGGGAAAAAACTCGTTCTTAGATCTCCAAATATTTTTAAATGTGTGAGCAGCACGAAAACATATAATTCTCTCATGCATAAAATGGGGATAATAATAAGACTCTTACAAGGCTGTCAAGAAAATCAAAGGAAATCATATATTAGATACCCAAGTGGAGACATACCCAGATGTGAGGTGGTTGACTGGGCTCCCTAGCTGGTGAGGTGACTCACTATGAACTTTCTACCACTCTCACAGTGTTTGTGTTCAATCCTGCCTCAGCAAAATGATAAATCATTACATCAGGGACTTTCAAAGTCAAACAAATAGTCAAAACCACGCGCTGTAGGTTAAATCCTCAAATGCAAGAGTATACAGTCCTCTCCCTGTTGACTTCAGCCCTACAGAGAAAATAATACCTCTGTTGATTTCAGCTTAGACAAGCTTATTACCACCAATATTCTTCCCTACAGTCAGTGTTAGCCCAACTAAATGCCTCTTTCTGAACAGTACTCACGAGAGAAGAAAACAGTACTCCGGCCAACTCAGTGATTACCAAGCAGCATGCGCTTGGTGGTGAAGGCTAAAGTGGCCAACTGACACCATAGGGAGGAGAGAACTGGCCAAAGCATAATGACCTCAACTGGCATTTGGCCAGATCATGGGGATTTTCTGGCCCTTTGGTCAAACGCCTGGCACTGTATGCTCAGGTCTTTGGGAAACAATGTCATGCAATAGTATAATCTGAAAGAGTAATTTAGAGCAGTTAATTGGAGGTAATGCATTGTTAGTAGCTAAATTTACAAAGAATAGAGGCCTGAGAAATATTACAGTGTCCACTCTTAGATACCTCTTGGTGGCTAAGGACACTATCTTATTAAAATTGAAGTGAAATGTTACCAAAATATTCTTTGCTACCAAACTGGTGTATATGCAGGAGGAAAGCAGTTTACCTTTCCATCTTATGAAGAAACTTTTTGGATATCTTGTCTATCATACATTATGCATAAAATCTGTGAATCGCCTAGTACTTAGCTTCAAAAAGGTGACACATCTTAAAGGATTTGATAAACTAAAACAATTCTCGCCTAGTTACTTAGTTACTATGGAGGATGTCTGGCTAAAATCCAGAATTCCACATGTGATCCCACAAGATCTCTTCCAGACCTCAGCTAAAAGATTATTTAGGCTGTGAATAAGAAAAAAAAATTACAATTCCATAGTTCAGAATTTCAAGGGATCGCAGAGGTCTTCCAGTCTAACTTCTTTTTATCTTTGTAGGAATTATGGCTCAGAGAGGATAACTTGGCCAGTGTTATGGCTCAGAGAGGATAACTTGGCCAGTGTTGAGCAGCCAGCTCATTTCCAGTCAACATATGTTTACTGAATAACTGCGAGATTCCAGGCATCCTGTTCAATACTGGAAATACAGAATAGTGTGAATAGTAATGGAGTGAAGAATATGAGTTAGGCATGCACACTAGGGCCAGTCTCCTTGTATTCAATTTTACATTCACTGCTTACTAGCTGCATGTCCTTAGGTAAATTACTTAACCTGTCTATGCTTCAGTTTCATCATCTGCAAAATAGGGTGATGATAAGTACATACTCATGGGATTGTCATAAGATTTAGAAGAGTAATATACTCTAAGCACATAGAATAGAAATATATATACGCTATATGCTTAGCACATAGTGAGAGCTCTGTAAATATGTGCTAATTAAAGTACCAGGTTCCCGCCCTCTTGGAGCTATCTATTCTTTGTTTAGCCAGACAGCACAGCATATGGGGACTACTAGCCCTTGCCCCAATGTGCTGAGCTGTCTGACTAAACAAATCTAATCGAATTAGTGTTATATGCAGCCTAAGGCCACAGTCTTATCTAGTTTGTCCTTGAGTTCCCCCACTCCACCCCACAATGCCTAGTGGATTGCCTGGTACATGGTAGACTCTATCATGAATGAATGCCTGAATGAACGAATGACACAAAACTAAAGGGTCAAAGAACAGGCACCCTAAGAAATACTTGACTAGTTTCTTCAAGAATGAGAAGGAAGAGGCTGGACGCGGTGGCTCACGCCTGTAATCCCGACACTTTGCGAGGCTGGGGCAGGCAGATCACGAGGTCAGGAGATCGAGACCATCCTGGCTAACACAGTAAAACCCTGTCTCCACTAAAAATACAAAAAATTAGCTGGGTGTGGTGGCGGGCGCCTGTAGTCACCGCTACTCGGGAGGCAGATGTTGCAGTGAGCCAAGATAACGCCACTGCACTCCAGCCTGGGTAACAGAGGGAGACTCTGTCTCAAAAAAAAAAACCCAGCAAAAAAGAATGAGAAGGAAGAGCAGCACTTCTTCACATAGAGAAGAGACAAGGGATTCTTTTTTTTTTTTCTTTTTGAGATGGAGTCTCGCTCTGTCGCCCAGGCTGGAGTGCAGTGGCCGGATCTCAGCTCGCTGCAAGCTCCGCCTCCCGAGTTTACACCATTCTCCTGCCTCAGCCTCCAGAGTAGCTGGGACTACAGGCGCCCGCCACCTCGCCCAGCTAGTTTTTTGTATTTTTTAGTAGAGACGGGGTTTCACCGGGTTAGCCAGGATGGTCTCAATCTCCTGACCTTGTGATCCACCCATCTCAGCCTCCCAGAGTGCTGGGATTACAGACTTGAGCCACCACGCCCGGCGAGACAAGGGATTCTAGGGAGCTGAAGCCACGAGAGCAAAAGCTTGGAAGTGTGAAGGTGACTAGCTTTCTCCCCCTATGTATATGACCTGCTCTTCTCACTTCCTTTATTTGAGGGACTTGGGAATCAGACCTAGGTGTGCCTGGAATCTGCTGTGCTCAGTTTCTGATGTATTACACAGCACCATTCTGAGGAAATCCAGTGCTAATTAAGATGCTCAAGAGGTTATCAGTTGTTCTTCTCTTTAGCACATGTTCATTCGAAGGAGCTGGCTGATTTCAGAAATCCAACAGGAATTAAAGTACTGAATGTGTATGTTTTTAGTCCATCTGTTCATTGTGAGAGTTTGATTACATTTTATTGTTGATGTAATAGATATTTTCCTTTTGTTGGATCCTCCTCCATCAGGGGCTGGATTGAATTATTTACTTGTGGGCATTATAAATCACCTGGTGCTTCTTATGTCAGCAATATCTGGTTGTCCCCCAACACCCATTCTTCCCTTCTTCTATTGCAATAGCATCCCCAATTTCTTTTTTCTTTTTTTTTTTTTTTTGAGATGGAGTCTCACTTTGTCACCCAGGCTGGAGTGCAATAATGCGATCTTGGCTCACTGCAACCTCTACCTCCTGGGTTCAAGCAATTCTCCTGCCTCAGCCTCCCAAGTAGCTGGGATTACAGGTGTGCACCACCATGCCCAGCTAATTTTATATTTTTAGTAGAGAAGGGCTTTCACCATCTTGGTCAGTCTGGTCTCAGACTCCTGACCTCAAGTGATCCATCCACCTCCGTCTCCCAAAGTACTGGCATTACAGGTGTGACCCACCATGCCCGGCCCAGCATCCCCAATTTTTATCTGGGCACAGAGACACTGAGAATAAAGACAACATTTCCCAGCCTGTCTTGGACCCACATATGGCCAAGTGTCTAACCAAACTTGATATGTTCAACCTCCAAAAAAAATGCATTTTAGAAGAGACATTCTCTTCGTCTTTCTTTACATCCTCTCCTCTGGGTGGAATATAGATGTGATGGTTTAAGTTAAAGCACCCATTTCAGATCTGCTCAGTGACCTTGGGAATGGAAAAAATCCACAGGGAATAAGTAGAAGAAACCTGACTCTCTGATACTCCAGCGAGCGCGATACGGGGATGTCTACCTCCAGAATTTTATCTGAGAGTGAAATAAGCTTTTGTCTTTGTTTAAGCTACTGTAAGTTTGAGTTCATTGTTGTTTTTGTCTCTTGCAACCACATGGAATGCTAATTAAAGCAGCTTCTATTGTTACCTACCCTACCATCTCCTTTGCAACCACCAAGTCAGTTATTACTACTCAGAATAAAACCCAAAATTTGTCAAGCAAATATGAATAATAATTGTCATTATGAGGATGAATGCACTGCAAAAACTTTGCTTCTTCCTTCCCCATCCAAATGATCACATTGTGAATTTCATGACCATTTTTATTATTTTTGGATTACTTCATTTGCATTCTATGAATGTCGATGATTAAGAGTTGGTCTGTGAGTAGGAGAGGAAGTAAGTGATAAAATATGTAGAAAAGAAGTAGAAATGTTACTGCAGCAATTTCAGTAGAAGAAGATAGTAGACTAACAGTATATAAATCATGGTGCTGTCATAATGCAGTGCTATGCAATGATTAACAATTATGCTCTAGGCTGGGTGTGGTGGCTCACGCCTGTAATTCCATCATGTTGGGAGGCTGAGGCGGGCAGATCACAAGGTCAGGAGTTTGAGACCAGCCTGGCCAACATGGTGAAACTCTGTCTCTACTAAAAATACAAAAACTAGCCTGGCATGATGGCATGAGCCTATAATCCCAGCTACTCAGGAGCCTGAAGCAGGAGAATTGCTTGAACCTGGGAGGTGGAGGTTACAGTGAAATCACACCACTGCACTCTAGCCTGACCGACAGAGTGAGACTTCATCTCAGAAAAAAAAGAAAAAAGAAAAAAAATCGTGTTCTAGAATAGTATTTATTGCTTTGGGAAAATTAACAGAATATTTTGTAAAATAAAAAAGTAGGTTGCGTCCAGGCGCAGTGGCTCACACCAGTAATCCCAGCGCTCTGGGAGGCCAAGGCAGGTGGATGGCTTGAGCCCAGAAGTTTGAGACCAGCCTCGGTAACATGGCAAGACCTTATCTCTACAAAAAGTTAAAAAATTAGCCGGGTGTGGTGGTGCATGCCTGTAGTCTCAGCTATCTTAGCTACTCAAGAGGCTGAGGTGGGAGGATTGCTTGAGCCCACACAGTTGAAGCTTCAGTGAGCCATGCTCGCACTATTGCACTCCAGCCTGGGTGACAGAGGCAGACTCTCTCCTCCTCTCTCGAAAAAAAAGTAGGTTCTAAAATAATATGTAAACATAAATATAAGTTTATGTACATATATACATAAATTTATACTTCTATATACATAGAAAAATCATGATGTGTAGACATCAAAATGTTAGCAGTAGATAACTCTGACCAAGAGGATTATAGATAATTTTACTTTCTTTCCTGTTTATTTGTATTTCATAATTTTCCATAATAAGCACATATAATTTATACACATTTTAAGTTTTAGGAAAGCAATTCTTCTTGGGTGCCAGCAGATGAAGAAATGAACCCCCACACGTGTTTAAGCTTTGTATATGTCATTAGTCAGAGCAGTGTTAAGCTATGCTGTAGTAACAAGCAAACCCGAAAAGCTCAGTGACTTAGCACAACAAAGTTATACTTACATTTCTTATTTCGGTAAAATCCAGCATGGGTCTGCGAGACAGCCTTCCATCT
The DNA here is from genome assembly GCF_002776525.5 of Piliocolobus tephrosceles. Lineage (NCBI taxonomy): Eukaryota > Metazoa > Chordata > Mammalia > Primates > Cercopithecidae > Piliocolobus > Piliocolobus tephrosceles. The sequence continues at coordinate 118,357,250 of NC_045446.1, forward strand.
GATAGCTCAAAGATCCATCTCCACTTGTAGCTATCAAGGTCACTGCAGGGGGAGAGAGGGAGGAAGAAGATACAGTCTTTATCTTCTATCTATGATAGTTTACATCACCTAACTGCAAGGGAGGCTGCTGGGACATCAGAGGAAGAGTACAGGATTTGGGTGTGCACTGTCTCTGCCACATACACCTTCAGTGATTATGTTTTCTCAACCAAAAATTAAATTTACAGACAGATAAGCAAATAGTTGGATTTAAGACTGATTTTTTAAAATATGCGCACAACTGGATATGTGGTTGCATATTTGCTACAGGTTTTTATTTATGTATGTATGCATTTATTTTAAGATGGCATTTCACTCTTTTTGCCCAGGTTGGAGTGCAATGGCATGATCTTGGCTCACTGCAACCTCCGCCTCCTGGGTTCGAGTAGTTCTCTTGTCTCAGCCTCTGGAGTAGCTGGGATTACAGGTATGCACCACCATGCCTGGCTAATTTTGTATTTTTAGTAAAGACAGGGTTTTGCCATATTGGCCAGGCTGGTGTCGAACTCCTAACCTCAGGTGATCCACCTGCCTCAGTCTCCCAAAGTGCTGCAATTACAGGCGTGAGCGACTGCACCTGGCCACTACAGGTTTTTAAACAGTCAAAAATAGACTAGTCTGTGAGGAAGGAGGAGGAAATTGGGCTGAGATGAGGCCAAAACTAAAGGTTGTCCTGTTCTCCCTCCTGACTGTTTAAGTTAGGTGACATACCCGTGCATCATACTGTTGTTAATGCATAAAGGTAGGTTTCAAACCACAGTGGGAGTGAGAAGATGGAAGTCCGAGGACTGAGACATGACAAGCGCTGACCAGAAGAAGAAATGAGGATTTCTGAGGGGTCAGGAAGCATAATACAGACCCCTCCCCTGAGACAGTGAGAATGCCAGGAAGAACGGTGAACCAGCCAGAAAGTGGGGAGGACAGCCAAGGTCCAAAGAGGATGGAAAAAGGAAGACTGCCAGATTTGGGCAGTGCCAAAGGCAGGAATTACAGTCAGGATAGATAGCCAAGAATGTAGGGTGCAGATGGAAGTGGGATTCGAGCAATTTTTTTCTCAAGAAACAGCAGGCTGTAATGTGTAGACAGTTTGATTTAAATAATCATGGGGTAACACAGCCAACAGAAAGCACCCCAGCAGTACCACGGCCCACAGAAAGAGCCCACAGTCTAAACTAGGGAGCAGGGTTGCACGGAAACTCCCAGGCTCGACTGGGCATAAATCCATACATAAAGGGGGGCAGGCAGTGGAGACGTGCTGAAGATGGTCGACATCAGGGAGGCAGCAGGTATTCCAGATGATGGGCATGGATGAACCAGAATCCCAGCAAGGGGCTAGAGGTGGTGAGAGCAAAGTCCAGCCCCTCAAAAGAAGGATCTAGCAAGAGATACTGTGATCGGGGCCCACTAAGGGGCAGGACTTCACAACAGGCGCCACTCCAGAAGTAGAACTGGTATGAAAACGAGGAAAATACTCATTTTAAGCAAGTATGAAGGAGGGAAGGAGACTGTAGCTTTGGGGAGATGTGGTTGCCTAGGGCCTCACCTCTGAGAAAGGGAATGCCAAGACTAGGACAGAAAGACCCACAATTTTTATCCTGCCTAACTTGGTCTGCATTAGCTTGAGAATGTAGTGTTGAGTCTATGGATTGAAGGCATCAGTGCCTGAAGCAAAGCAGGTTTGGTGAGGCTGGATGCAGATCTGCCAGCAGAACTTGCACATCACTTGAGAAAGGCTTTCCTAAGACAGCCTCATAAACAGGTACATGGCTCACCCACCTGCCCTTTTCTACTGGGAAAAGCAATGTTCAGGTGCACAGGTAACGTTAGTTAGTGACGCAGAGAAATAGGATGGGGGAAACACCTAGATTAGCCAAGTGTGTTTGTCTGTTTCCATTGCTATAAATATCAGCTATTCTACTGAATACCTGAGAGTGAGTGATTCATAAAGAAAAGAGACTTATTTGGCTCATGGTTCTCCTGGCTGTACACAAAGCATCATGTCACCATCTACTTCTGGTGAGGCCTCAAGAAGCTTCCAATTATGTTGGAAGGTGAAGGGGAGTCTGTGTGTCACATGGTAAAAGGGAGAGCAAGAGAGAGAGGTAGGAAGTTCCAGGCTCTTTTAAACAACCAGAGCTCACGTGTACTCATAGAGCAAGAATTAACTCATTGCCAGGAGGATGTCACCAAGCCATTCATGAGGATCTGCCTTCGTGATCCAAACACCTCCCACCAGGCCCCACCTCCAACAGTGGGGATCACATTTCAACATGATATTTGGAGGGAACAAACACCCAGACTATATCACCAAGGTATTAGGCACCTTGGGTGAAAACTCAAAATCCCATTTTTTTTTTTTCTCCTTGAAATGTATTTTAAAACCCGGAGAACTTTTAGAGAAAAGTGTGAACTTTTTACCGTTGTAGCTAAATGCATCCTTTGTGTATGGATGCTGGATTTCAGTGCTCCTGGGAGCGTTAGTATGGAGGGAAAACTCTAGAATAGGCATCAACGATTCCAAATTCTACTATGGCTTCACTGTAGCTCAAATGAAGTGACTTGGAATGTGCCTTAAATATCCCGAAGCAATGAAAAAAGAGATTGCATGTATCGGGGTGAGACAAATGAGGTGTCTAGGGTGTAAGATTCAGGGGTTGCTGACTCTCAGGATTATGAAAGTACCCAGCCAGCAAAATGAGAGCTATGCACAGCAAGACCAGTGTGTCTTTCACAAAAGGTGCCCTTGTCTGATACTCAGGGAGGAAGGGTGGCAGATGGGGGTTGTCTGGAAGGGTCCAGAGTTCAAAAAGTTTCCCTTCCAGAAGCTGCTAAGAACTGAGGTCGTTGGGAGGCTGTGAATAGCCCATCACCTGTGTCCCTGTCATTTGGCCCCCTGGCAGCAGATTAAGAGATGCCAGCCGAGTGCAGTGGCTCATGCCTGTAATCCCAGTGAGAGGTGAAGCCAGCTGGACTTCTGGGTCAGGTGGGAACTCAGATAACTTTTCTGTCTTGCTAAAGGATTGTAAATGCACCAACAGCACTCTGTAAAAACGCACCAATCAGCACTCAGTGTCTAGCTAAAGGATTGTAAACCCACCAGTCAGCACTCTGTAAAATGGACCAATCAGCGCTCTGTAAAATGGACCAATCAGCACTCTGTAAAATGGACCAATCAGC
>NC_045446.1:118360475-118400595 GCF_002776525.5 Piliocolobus tephrosceles
CTCTGTAAAATGGACCAATCAGCACTCTGTAAAATGGACCAATCAGCAGGATGTGGGTGGAGCCAAATAAGAGAATAAAGGCTGGCCACCCAAGCCAGCAGTAGCAACCCGCTCAGGTCTTCTTGTAGGCTGTGGAAACTTTGTTCTTTTGCTCTTCACAGTAAGTCTTGCTGCTGCTCATTCTTTGGGTCCGCACTACCTTTATGAGCTGTAACATTCACTGAGAAGGTCTGTGGCATCACTCCTGAAGTCAGTGAGACCACGAACCCACCAGAAGGAATAAACTCCGGACACATCTGAATATCAGAAAGAACAAACTCCGGACACACCATCTTTAAGAACTGTAACACTCACTGCAAGGGTCCGCGGCTTCATTCTTGAAGTCAGTGAGATCAAGAACCCACCGGGAGAAATAAATTCTGGACACACCAGCACTTTGTGTTGGGAAGCCATGGCAGGCGGATCACCAGGGGTCAGGAGTTTGAGACCAGCCTAGCCAACATGGTGAAACCTTGTCTCTACTAAAAAAGTACCAAAAATTAGCCGAGTGTAGTGGCAGGTGCCTGTAATCCCAGCTGCTCAGGAGGCTGAGACAGGAGAATCGCTTCAACCAGGGAGGTGGAGGTTGCAGTGAGCTGAGATCGCACCATTGCACTCCAGCCTGGGCAGTAAGAACGAAACTCTGTCTCAAAAAAAGAAAAAATGCCATTGAGGATGGCAAAGGTGAGGGTTAGGAGTCAAGGTCTTGCCTACCTCTCCAGCCCAAGAAACCCGTCTCTGCGTTCAAGCCACGCCATCACTGGCCTTAGGGGTGAACAGCACTGCCTGCCTCCCACTCCTTTCTGATCCCAAGGAAAACATTTCCTGTGGGCCTGCAAAGGGATTCCATCTTCTGGAAGCTGCTTTTCTGACGTGATAGGAGGCCTGGCAAAACAAGTCAGGCTGGGCCCTTAGGGCCGTTATCGTTATCGGCTGACACCCTATCAGAACTGCCTTATCCGTTAACACCTCTGTAGGAATTAATTAGTTGAATGTCAGCTGAAAGTAAGACCAGAAGAGTAAGAGGAAATAGGTGAAGAAAGTTTCTTTATAGTGACAGGTAATGGCATTGCAATGTGCCCCGTGCAATTTTGCCTGTGTCGGCCTTGAATATCCCACTGAAAGTAGCTCCCACTTCCCCTTCCAACCTATGAGATTATTTCATTGTCATTATAATTTGTCGATGCCTAAAATTACCCATTGCTAAGGATTCCTGATCCAAACAGGTATACTAAAAATCAAAGTATGTCAACTGGCACTGATTACATGTCCCTATTCTCAGAGGGACTGGGTGCTGGGGAAATGGAAAACTATGTACATAAGGGAAGAAGAAGGTCTAAAGAGTTTATATTCCAGGGCAGAATCAACCAATCTTTATGAAGCTCCTACTATGTGCCAGGTATATATTATCTTATTTTATCTCACAAAATCCCTGCAGTAGAAGTTTTACTCTCCCAATTTTGATTCCCAGGACATTGCATTTGGATTCAAGCCCAGTGCTCTTTCTTCCAGGCTGCGGTCGGGGGCGGGGGGAAGAAATATAGGTGGTACATAGAATGAAATACATAAACATATTTGTGAGTCACTGACACAGTTTGAGTCAGCCATAATTAGCTGTCCCATATTTGGGAAGAGAGTGGCAAAGATAAAAGCTGAGAGAAAAGAATTGACTGGAGAGACGGGAGGACTTGAAGCAAGGTGGAGCTGGCCTGAGGTTTCCCGGATGAGGAGAGGGTGTGGCAAATGATCCAGAGAGAAAGGCTGTGGTGTGGTGGAGAGGTGGTGGGGAGAGGAACAGCCTGCCGTCTGAAATAACAGAGACAGTGAATCAGGCGATGACATCCTTTGCATATGTGGTGAAGGGCGTGTGGCCTAGGCTCCTGGACGCAGGTAACCAAGGAACACAACTGCGGGTATAGCTGCCTGCACCAGCCTCAGCCTCCAGCAGCAGGGACACCCAGTTACGCAGCACCGGTGTGCTAATTCCAGCCCAGACTGGCAGACAGCAGGGGCTCTGTCTGGGGGAGGAAAAGCTCTAGAGCTGGGGACGACACATTCGGAAGGAGGGAAATAAGCTCTGAGCTATATTTAGTGCTGCATCGCTGTGCATAGCGGACTTATGGCAAGCGCGTGCCTGCGAATTCATCAGATGGAAACAGGCATGTGTAGCCTGTGCTCTAACTTCTTTTCCACCCCAAAGATTCTCTCTTTCTACAGCCTAACCTGTGGGGCATCATTTCCTGCCCGCTGTTGTGTGCTGATGCTCTGCTGGTCAGCTTCCTGGGGCCTCTGCTGACGATAAGTACAGCTGTGGAATGATGGCCACGGCACATGGCAGACGTTGATTAATCAGCAGCTAGCTTTGGTTTGGTTTGTTTGTTTTTTTTTTAATGGACACATCTTAGACAAGGAATCAGCAGCTTTTGATATCCGAGGAAAAGAAAGGTTCTTGATTCCCAATTTTTTAACAAGTGCCAAACACAAGTTCAGCTTGGTTGGAAATATAAGCACAATGGAATTCAGTCGAAACTTAAACGAAGCCACAGACCATTTTTTCCTGAGCTACAGTGGAAACTCGACACCCTCACAATACCTAAGCGCTTTCCTACCAATACAATTCGTTTGCAAAGCATTACATCATCAGAAAAAACTCTGATTGGCTGAGACTATCCTCAAGGAAGGACCCACTTCTGGCAGCAAAAACTTTTCCAAGAGCCTTTTTGGGCACCAGACACCATATTTAGTTTTTCCCTTTTAGTGCAATACTTTAGTACGATAATGAGCATGCGAGGCCTTGAGGAGGCTGCTTGTGTTGGAACTTCCGTCAACAACGCTGAGGTTGCTTTTTCCTGAATATCAGAGGACCCCCCCCCCCCGCTGGAAGTGCCCTACCTTGGGAGGTGAGGAGGCACGACATGGCTTAATGAGGAAACTATTACTCCTTCTGTCACTGGCCTTCGATTACACACAGCAATGGTGGTTTTGAGCAGCAGCCAAGGAATGACATAACAGAGGCTACTGTGGAACCAAATTACAGGAGCCCAGGGAGCAATGAAAAGTCTTCAAGTTGGAAATGTTTATTAATTGCTTGTGTGCAATGTATAAGGCTAGGCAGGTGGGCCCTTGCCTTCAAGGAAGTCACAAACATGCATTCAGGCTTTCTTGCCTATGTGTTGTTGACATTATATGAAGAAATACAAGTGAAAACCTGAAACACTAGGACAGCAGAGCAAGTAATACACATTTCCTAATACATGAACAAAAGGCAATCATGGAGACTTGTACCAGTCGGCCTTTGCCTGGGAAATAAGTAAAAGGAAATATACCCCACGGCTTCAGCCATGATTCTCCCTTCCACTTCCTTTTTCTTGGCCCTATTTAGTCCCTGTTCCTCATTCATCTATAACTGTCTGACTCTCAGGTGAAAGCTGCAACTTGAGAAAATGCAGACACGTTATAATCAGGGGGTGCTCCATGACCACTGTCTTGCCCCTCTTTATTCTTCCCTAATTTCCTTCCCTTCCTTTCCCTCCCCTTCCCCTCCCCTCCCCACCTCCCTTCCCTTACCCTCCCCCTCTCCTCCCCCTTCCTCTTTCCCTTCCCCCTCCCCCACCCCCTCCCCTTCCTCTCTCTTCCCCTTGTCCTTCCCCTCCCCTTCCCCCTCCTTTCCTTTGCTCTCTTTTTTCCAAAATGAAAATAGATGGCGTAGGTTCCACGAGAGATGATTGGAGGAGCGGAAGTAAGAGCTCCAATTTGGTGGCTGTCAGAGACTCTGCCTGCCGCTGCCTTCTTCCCTATGGCTGTATTCGCACCTAACTGGCTGTGGTCAACAAAGAGCTTTGCTAGAGATCTGTGCTTATCATTCCTGAAGTAAAATACCTCACAGAAGTCCCGGGGTGGGAGTGGAGCGGGGCCATTTTCCCAGGACACCCATCAGTAGGTCCTAGCCTGCTCTGGATGGCACGTTTCCTCCAGGGCTGTTTTTGGGTCACCACGGTACCTTCCTCAATGGGCCTTTCCTCCAGGTAACAGTTTCCTAATGCTCAGTGTCTAAAGGGAGAGGAGTGAATGAGGTTGTAAGTCCCGCCCCCCCGGCGAAGGACAAGGTGAATTACATCACTTTGAGTAGAATGAGGGTAAAATGTGCATTTTCATGTGGTTAAATCTTTGTTGGTTTCTGAGCAGTGAAGATACTAGTAGGAGGATGCAAGTTTCCTGGGATAAAGAAGAATAGCACTGGGAGGTGAGTGAAAACCAGAGGGTCACAAGGACAGATGGAGCAGGGGTGGACGCACGAGCATGCGCATCCCAGGGGCTGAGAAGACAGTGAGTGTAACTGAAGCCAGCCCCGGAAGTCTGGAGAGAGGCTCTGCAGTTTCTGGTCAGGTCTCGTTCTTTTAAACTGGACCACCCAAGATGATACCAGGAAGTTAGCCTTTGGTAAGAACAAATGTCACCCAGCCTGGTTGCAGCCTTCCTCCTGGGTCTTCACTCCCTTGACACTTACTTTTGATCTCCTCACTCATTCCTGGTCCCACAAGCTCCTGACCTCTGTCTTCACATCCTGTGATGACCTCAGGTTCCTGCAGGACTGATCTCAGCTTGCCTAGCCTAGCCCACGACTGGCCCTTCAAACACGGTCAGCTCAGCAGGCCCAGGCTGGCACAGAAAAGCCTGTGGCAGACAATAGTGTTTATTCTAGGCAATTGTCCCAGGCAGGTCACTCCCTGCTTACTCCACACCTGCTGCTGCTTGCTGTTTTTCCCAGGATCTGAATTCCTCCTTCCCAAACACTGGCTAAGGGGCTCCCTCTCACAGCCCTGCCCAGAGTCACTCAAGGGGCTGTACCATCCTCAGTCCTTTAGCTGAGAGAGGAGAATGTCATCAGCAGGCCGGACATGATTTACAGCTGTCTTCTCATTCACTTCTGCTGCCCCAGGTAACAGAGCCTCTGGATCAGGGCCGTGGCTGGGCTCCACCCCAGCACTAACCGGCTCGGCCAGGTTTACCTCATCCCCTTCAAAAAGTATGGTGTGAGGAATGCATGTCCTGCCCCAGGAAGACGGATCTGTGCAGGAAGAAGAGGACAAAGGGCAGGACTTCAAAGCAATATGGGCCACAACACCGGGCTTCTGGCTCCTGTGTAGAGGGGAAGAGAGTGGGGAGAGGTTGGACCAGCATTCATCTCAGAGGCTCTCCCCAGCTTCCATCCCCTTCACCCTGGAGCTACAGAGTTTCCTGACCCCGGAGAAGGCACCTGCCAGCGCGAATCCTCAGCAGGGGCTCTGGAAGCCACGCTGCTTGTTTGCCCTGTGCAGCCTGAGCCACGGCCCTCCTCTGCCTAGGGTGAGCTTCCTGGGAATGAGGCCTCTGAGCTCCACCCTGGGGCCCCCGCCTCCCCGCTTACTCAGCCACCCTTCACCTCCTCCCTCTCCTGTCTCACTGAGACCCTTCCTTCCCTTTCCAGGGCTGATTATTTTTCAGTCACATAGGCTTGGAGATAAAGGAAGAGTAAGGGCAGAGACAGGCTGGGGCATGAGGAACTGAGGGCAGGGGTTAAGAAGGTGGCAGTAACACAATAAAACCTGAGTCTGTCTTTAAACCTCCAGGCCTGAGGCCACCTTTGGAGGGTGGGGGTCTCACTTCAGTTTTTCTGCAACTTTTTCTGTAAGTCTGATTATTCCGTTCCACCCACAGCAAGATGGGGAGCTTCAATCCCAGATGCTTGTGGCGATGGGAGTGGGGAGGAAGATAGGACTTAGGAACTTCTTGCTGCACATTGGCGTCTGTCTATAAGGCATGCTTATCCCACGTCTCATCTCAGCTTCCTGAGGATAGTGACTGTGACTTGGAGATCCAGGAGCTGGTGTCATGCAGTGGAGTTCCACTGCTTAGTGCCCACATGGCTGTCAACAAGTCACCTAAGCTCAACGAGCTTCAGTTTCTTCCTCTGTAAAATACAAGCAATACTAACCTGATTTTATAGGGCTCTGAGGACTATATTTAAGAAACATTGAGGCTGAGCGTGGTGGCTCACGCCTGTAATCCCAGCACTTTGGGAGGCCGAGGCAGGTGGATCACGTGGTCAGAAGATCAAGACCATCCTGGCTGACATGGTGAAACCCCATCTCTACTAAAAATACAAAAAAATTAGCCAGGCGTGGTAGCGGGTGCCTGTAGTCCCAGCTACCTGGGAGGCTGAGGCAAGAAAATGGCGTGAACCCATAAGGCAGAGCTTGCAGTGAGCCTAGATAACGCCACTGCACTCCAGCCTGGGCAGCAGAATGAGACTCCATCTCAAAAAAAAAGAAAAGAAAAGAAACATTGAAGCCCTGCCCACATTTTAGATACTTACTAAAAAGTAGCTATTATGATCATACTTCAGTTTTCTCATTGGTAAATTAGGGATAATAAAATATCCATCTCACTGAGTTGTTTTGAATATTAACCTAGTTAATATATTTATAAGGTCCTTAGAAAGGTGCCTAGCACACAGTAAGCTCTGTACAAGTGTCATTAAAGAAAATGAGTCATCCTGTTCTTTTCCACAATACCTAGACGTTGCCTTGCCCAGGTAAGTGCTTTGTAAATATTGCTGAGATTAGTCCAGTGCATACACTAGGGCCAGGAAACAGACAAGGGTGGATACTCACAAGAGGAGGCTGCTGGTTAAGCTGAGTAGCATACTTCTGATTCTCCCTTCTCCTTGTTTCTTTTCCTATTACTGATTTCTCAGTTTGGACCCTGCTATGGTTTGAAAGTTGTGTTCCCTCCAAAATTCACGTGAAAACGCAATCCCTAATGCAACAGTGTTAAGAGGTGGGGCCTTTAAGAGGTGATTCGGTCATGACAGCTCTGACCTCATGGACTGGATTCATTCCTTGTTAAAGGACTGGAGGGAACTAGCCCTTTTTGTCCTTCTGCCTTTCCACTGTCTGAGGACCAGCAGAGACCAAGACACTGGGCCTGTTGGCACCTTGATCTTTCCCCATCCAGCCTTCCATACTGTGAGAAATAAGTTTCTGTTGTTTATAAACTACCCAGTCTCAGGTATTTTGTTACAGTAGCATAAATGAACTAAGACAGATCCATCTCCATTGGCTCTCTATTCTCTCTGCTCCATAATTCCTCTTCCAAAAAGGGAACAGAAACTGATTCCCAAAGGCCCCACATTTACTAAGACAGAGCCTGAGCAGACACCATAGCTCTACCTACACCTTTTGTGTCTCTCTCCTGGTGTCCAGCTTCCGTCTGAACTTTCTTCTGTGATCTGTGATTGAAAGACCCAGAGAGCTGGGCGTGGTGGTGCACACCTGTAATCCCAGCTACTCAGGAGGCTGAGGCAGCAGGATCCCTTGAACCCAGTGTGCCACGATCACGCCTGTGATTAGCCACTGTGCTCCAGCCTAGGCAGCAGAGTGAGACCCCGTCTCAAAAAACAAATAAGCAAACAAAACAAAAAGACCCGGGGGTTTCCAATGAGTGCGGTGTCTAATCCTAATTAAGTACCTATTCATTAAATGTGTGTGAGGAATTGAAATGTATATTCCAGGGAATAAAGTCCAGCAGGGAAATAAATCCACCAGAAACCATGCTGGAGCAGTCCAGGTAGTCACTCCCACTGCCTTTCTTTCCTCTCAATTCATTCAATGCCCTAGTCATTTTAAGATCACAGGTGTTGTGTACTCAGTAAGTACTAGGTCTTCGCTAAGCTCTTGCATGCCTCCCCATAACCCCTATTTCATCCTCAAATTACCTTGATAAGGTAGCTGTGATTATGTCTCTCTTACAGATGAGGAAACTGAAGGCGAGGCCAGTTAAATAGCTTATCCTTGGTCACACAATTACTGAGTGGTAGACCCAGTTTTCAGATCAGACTTGAAATCCTTTGCTCATTCTGCTGTATTCACAGGTAACAGCAAGTTAAACCTGACCCTTCTCTTGGCCTTCTGAAATCGACTCTTTAATATGCAAGGTGTCCTTTCTGATATTTTTGGTTGGAAAAGAAAATGTGTGCATAACTTTCTTCAAAGGGTGTTTTGCATCGTCCTTCCTTTTCTATCTAAAAGCATCTTTTCTGCTGTACTCTCTCAATAATGCCAGCCCTTCCTACTCTCAGCTCTACAACCTGTCACTGACTCTAAGAGAGTTTCAACAAAAGAACTGGAATAGGAAGTGTTTTTAAACAAGCTGTCCCTTTCTTTAAATAATTAAAGAAGATGCTATCAAGGAGATCAGGTTTTTATTAGCTCTTCTCAAGTTTCACTGTCACTTGCTCTCTTCCAAGGCAGGATTGAAGGTTGGGTCGAGGGGGGACATAGAAAAGTGCTCCAATTGGGACAGCGTGTTGGGAGCACTTTGTAGAAACTGGCCATTCACTGCCTATCTGGACTCGTTGCCAGTGGAGTAGTGAGCTTGAATGGCAGGTTACGGTTCTTTAGAAACAAATGTAGAGTAAATGAATGAACGAAGCAATGAATGAAATAATTGTTGGACCTTGATAATAGTGGGTGTATCGTGGGCAGAGAGGCTTTGAGAACACTAGCTCCAGGCCCTCAGAGGGTGCAAAGCAACTAGATCAATGGAAAATAAGCATCAGGAAAAAAATATCTAAACCTCGAGCTCGGGAACACAACTCCCATTCAAACGCGTCTTCTAAATATCGGTCCCAGCAACATGCTCTTTGCAATTTCACTCTCTTGGTGGAATAAACAGGCCAAGAGCCCACCCCACCCAGCAGGGTGTCTCACAGCAGCCTGCAGGACAATAAGGAGGAAATTGGTTTTCCGGGAAGCAATTTCTCTATCAGCAGAGTGGTTCTGCTCTGGCATACAGGAGAGGTTAGGCTGGCAGTTGGAAGGATTCCATCTGCTCCTCGGAGTCCTAATTTGGATAGCTGCAGTGTTAAAAGGACACCATGAAGAGAACTTTTTAATATTGGGAAGCAGTATTGATGTAGAGACTGGGGGCCTCGAGGCCAAAGAAACTGGCTGGAAATGGACTTGCCCTGAGCCCTTGAGCTGATTCTTTACGCTGCCTTCTTTTCTCTTACTAAACATAAAATGAGGTCAAACAGTGCATGAAGTAGGGGTCAGGAGCAAATTGAAGGCTTAATAATAAATATTTATGGTGCTGAGCTCATTACAGGTCTTATGCGGATCCTTTTAAAATACCTGCCTGTTTGACATTTTGCCTTGATTTACACTAGAATTTAGAATGCCAGGGGGGTTATTAGCTTCTATCTTGTCATTTTAGCATCCTATTTCTGGGGGAAGAAAGAAAGCCTTAGAAAACTACAGCTACTTTCCACAGAGTGCTACGCTTCTGAAGAAAAAGTACTTTAGGTCTCCGAATTCCTTTTCCTTAGCTGCCCAGGCCTGCAAGAGCTGAAGACCCTGAGCTTTATCTGGTTTCATATGTTATTTCTCTGGTGTTTAGGGGACAGCCGCACCCATGCTGGATTAAAGCAGGCACTGTGGGGTTAGGTCAGTCCATGCGAGGGAAAGCGCCCTGGATCAATGGCCCCTTTTTGTCCTCTCCCACCCACGCCCTGTTGACTCAACCTTCAGAGTTGAGAAAACAGAAAACTTTTCTGCCTACGACCTCCGGCAAGTCACTTAGGCTCCTTGGGCTTCAGTTGCCTCAACTATGAAATGCAGGGAATGGACTGGATGATCTCTAACAGCCACAGCTATAAATCCCGTTTTCTGGGACAGTACCAATTCAGATAATCTGTTCACTGTCCCTGTAAATGTACTTGGGTTTTTCAGGCTAAATGTCCTAGTTTTGGGTTCTGAAAATATGGTCACTGTATTTCTCAGATCACTTTCAGCCTCTAGGATTCTAAGTAGGTAATAGCCTGAAGTGACTGTTCTAATTACTAGCTCTATGACCTTGGGCCAGTCGGTTAAACTCTCTGGGATTCAGGCCCTTCTGTACAAAATTTGGGATAACAAAATCTTATCTCAAGGCAGGGAGCGGGACTAGATAGAGATTGCTCTGGCTAAAGCTTTGTGATTCAGTAACTTGGGGCTCATCTGCTCTGGGTAAAGGCAGTAGCTGGCCCCTGGATGTTTAAATGGGTGAGGAGAGGCAACCAAAGTGTCCCTGAGGACGATGTCTCTTTGCAACCTGGAGAAAAACCAGGAAGCACTATCCTGGCTGCCTGCGGTGAAGAAAGAAATTCTTACAGTGAAATGTCAGTGGCCTCTTCAGCAAAGTTTCCTGTGCAATTCTTTTTGGTAACAGAGGAAAGCCTCTTAGGAGGTCATAGGACTGTCACTCCAAGGCCTTAGGGATGCCAAAATATTGCCTCACCTTCCCTCCCATATTTCAGTTATCAAAGAAGATTCAAAAGAGGGAATATCAGGGGGAATTCGGGGTCCCTAGACTGGGGACCAGTAGCAACCTGGGTAATGCTGGACAAATCACTTAGCCTCTCACAGCCCAGTTTCCTCGAAAGAAATACTAGAATGTTTGAATATGTCAGCTCCAAGATCTCCTATTTGGAGGTTCTGTGGAATCTCAAATGCTGGATTGCAAATATCCACAGGGGGATATTTGGAGGCAGAGAGGACTCCTTTCCCTTTCCAACCATAAGTAGGCAGCGATGTCTTTCGCCGATCTTCCAGGCTATCAGTGGAATACATTTTTTTGAGCAATATATTTTGATGTACCTTTATCTATTATGTCTAATTCCTAGCTCTGTGCCTGACATATAACATATGCCTCCTGGTTATTAGGTTTCTGTTTAAAAAATAATAATAATGAGATGCTTTGTAAATATTCCTAGTTGACTCTTCATTTGCTTTAAGCAAGTAATTTCTCCTTAAACTGCTCCCGTGACAGTTTCTGCACTTTTGGTAAAGATAAAGGTGTTAGTAGTCTGCAGAAAGGAATTGAGACTGAAGTACTGGGAGCCAGGTGGCCCATCTAACAGGCTGCCGTGCTAATCCCACATAAAGCAATGGAAGCCTGGAGTAGCACCCAGTTTTCCAAACTGAACACTGGACTGATTTGGGGGTTGTCTTTCTTCCTTACTCCTCACAGCTTATTCAGCACCAATCCCTATGGGGGCTCCTTCTGGACGCTTCTCAAATCTGTCCACTTGTCTGCGTCTTCCCGGCCTCTGCCCACATTCAGGACAGCATGAGGCCTGCCCTGCAACAGCCGCCTCACAGCTTTGCTGCATCTAATATGTCCCCTCCCAGTACAGCCGCTTCACAGCTTTGCTGCATCTAACCTGTCCCCTCCCAGTCCATTTCAAAACAATTACGGAATATTCTGAGCACAGATAAAAGTTTAGAGAATAGCGAAAAAACACTCAGGAGAAGCAGTAATGCTCACTTTGGAAATATTAAGAGAGGATCACCTTAGAAGCAGATGGCTTCAGCTCACATTGCTTTCTAGCCAGGTTAACTTCGGATGAGCTCTTAACTTCTCTGCTCCTTAGTTTCCTCATTTGGAAAATGGGGATGACAAGAGCAGTGTATAGACCTTATAGGTTTTTTTCTTTTTTTTGTAGAGATGGGGTCTCGCCATGTTGCCCAGGCTGTCTCAAACTCAAACCCCTGACCTCAAGTAATCCTCCCACTTCGGCCTCCCAAAGCACTGGGATTACAGGCATGAGCACCATGCCTGGCCTCTCATAGGTTTATCCTGTCACATATCTTTCTAAATCTACTAAAGGCTCCCAGTTGTCCTCAGAACAGAGTCCAAACTCAACAGGACTAGCTAAGCCTTCCAGCCTTGCCCAGGTTAACCCTGCATTTGCAGTAGAATGGGGCATCAGAGAGATGGCATTCCAGGCTGAGGATGCTTCATGAGCAAGGCCTGGGAAGAAGATATGAGGCAGGTGGATTGCAAGGGTTGATCTGCAGAGGCACGCCGGTGGGAGCTACAAGTGAGTCTTTGTTCTGCAGCCAGAACGCCCAGGTTCATACCATGACTCTGCTGCTGATTAGCCGTGTGACCTTGGGCAAGTTACTGAACATCTATCTCTATAGCTCTGTTTTCTTATTTGTATAATTTTAAAGGAATGCACTTACTGCATGAGGCTGCGGGAAACACAGAATGAGGTAATATAAGTAAAGTGCTTAAAATAGCTCAAGAAGTGGTCTTTCTTATTTTGGGGCAAGAGCAGAGGTATATGGGTGCAGAGTTTGTGTTATCTCAAGTCAGAGAGAGGAGAGCGACTGGGTAATATGTCAGTAGCATACAGAATAGAATTCAGGTTGAAGATCCTGAGCTGACCAGCCTAGGCAGGAGGCAGCTGCTGGGACTAGGGTAGCGAGGGCAACATTAGAAGGAAAAGACAAATGTGAGAATGATCTTAAGGCCTAATGACAGGTTCCATAAAAGATAGATTTGCTGGAACACTAGGTCCAGAAAACAGTTCATGAGAGAAGTATTGTTTCATCTAAATTTGGGAAACGTCTAAGCCAGTTGTGATTGTGAGGACCTGTGGTCCCAGCCTATGCAGGAGGATTGCTTGAGCCCAGGAGTTCGAGGCCAGCCTGGACAACATAGTGAGATCTCGTCTCTATTAAAAAAATAGTAATAAAACAAATAAATAAATTTGGGAAATACCGCGTTTCCCCTTTTGGAAAGTCACACCGTACTGGAGAAGGCTAAAGGAACCTAGAGGCGCTACAGTAGAAAAACATTTAAATATTTGATAAATGCAGTGTTTCAGAAGTAGTTTGATCACAGGACATCCCTGCCCCTCCTCCACTTTCGATAACACAGATTAACATCTCGAAGAAGCAGCGATCGGTAGGACCCCCTCTGGAATACACTGCCTTGAAGTAACACGTGCGAATTGTGTAAACAGAGCTGGAGAGAGAAGAACACACACATACATGGTGCACAATGTGACCATTTTCCTTCTCTCTGTTCTCTGGTGGGCTCGAGCAGTGGGGAGCCCATGAGGATAGTTTAAAATTAAATGCTCATTTCCCTTTCCTCGCCTGGTGTGAATGTGGCCTCTCTCCCTCTCCCTCCTACCCACATCCTTCTCCAATAGAGTCCGCCTGCCCCAGAGAGAGCCATCTGGAGAGTCGTGTTGCAATATTGACTATTGCAAGGGACCTCCTTCTGGCATTCGGTCTAGTTCATGGTGTTTTACTTTCATCTCTCTGGGTTAGAAAATCATCTGACTTCTCTAAGTGGTTTCTTTGGGGTAATAACATTATTACAATTTTTCCTTTTCTCCGGAATCAAGGCCGTTTTCCCCCCCCGCAAGGACTTCTTGGCATTTCCGTGAGGTTTGTTATTCTGTTGTGCTTGAAGTATGTGGCATCCTGTTTGTGCTGCAAACAGTAAAATAAAATCCTCCTCAGGATCACTAGCTGAGCCTCGGGGTCACTTCTGCCGAAGGAATCCCATCTGTCCTAGATCAGATCCTGGCCCTGGGGACAGGGCTGGGACTGGCAGGGAAAATCACTCGTGCTGTCGACGTTGATCTTTTTGGATCATGTTTGAGTCGTGACTCTGAGTAAACACCAGCAAGAACGTTGCAGACAGGCTCAGAGGTACATGCTGTTCACCAGGGAGTGTCATGAACTTGGAAAGGATAGCACAGGCTGGACCCACCGCTCGGGGGCTCATGCATAAAGAAAAGCCTCCAGAGGTTTCCTCTGAAAATCAATTATCTTGCCCCCTGTGACTGAACCCAAGCACCCTCAAATGGCAGCAGCTTTTCGGATGAGGTCTCTGGCCAGTCCTTCTGCTGTCAGCGTTTGGCCCTCACCAGTCTTGCACCTTCCAATGAGGCCTGTTCTCTTCATCTCCTCCCATAACCTTCCTTAGCAGGATGGAGTCATTAGTGCATTTCTGCTCATTTAGCTGCTAACAAGTAGACAAAAGAGGGAGGGGCCGTGTGCAGTGGCTCACGCCTGTGATCCTAGCACTTTGGGAGGCTGAGGTGGGCGGGTCACCTGAGGTTGGGAGTTCGAGACCAGCCTGGCCAAAGTGGTGAAATCTTTACTAAAAATACAAAATTATCTGGGTGTGGTGGCATGTGCCTGTAATCCCAGCTACTCAGGAGGCTGAGGCAGGAGAATTGCTTGAACGCGGGAGGCAGAGGTTGCAGTGAGCCAGGATCATGCCACTGCACTCTAGCCTGGGCAACAGAGAGAGACTCTGTCTAAAAGAAATAAAAAAAAAAAAAAAAAAAGAAGAGGGAGGGACTTGGGGTTATGGAGAGAGAGAGATCAATCACTCTACAACTTGAAAACAGTCTAATACATAGCTTAACACACACAGGTGCCTTTCTCACTTCCACACGTCTCCTGCACAATGCCAACATTCTTAGCCCACTTCTCTAGGGGAAATCAAGTCCTTTAGGGTTAATATTCAGGTAACATGACCATTTCCAGGTCGAAACGATGCATTCAGCCACTAACTTCTGAGTGTGTTTTGCCACCCTCAAACTCTCCTGATCGACTTCACCCATGAAGTAGCCTCCTCCAACCCTGCACCAAATTCCAAAACAGGCTCCCCCCAGCCTTGATTATAATTCTGTAGCTTGCTCTGTCATGATTGCCATTGCTTTCTGTCCTTATGCTCCTTCTTTCCCTGATGGCCAGATAAGAAGGCTTTACCCTGGGAGACAGATGAATAATTGCAGATCCTTTATAGGAGGCTAATTTCTAGAATGTAGGTGAGGGTTGAGGGGGCAGAGCAGGTAGAGGTTGGTGCTAAAATAATTTTAGTATATAAAAAGTAAGTTTAGTCTTATTTTGTTGTTGTTATAGGCTGGTGAGGCCAGTGACATATGAGTTATGCATACTGTTGTAAACTGCTGGTATCTTTTTCCTATCAAGACTGCAATGTGTTCAGCTTTATGTCTCCAGCACCTAGTCCTGTGTTTGACCATAGAAAGTGCTCAGTGGTGATTGGATTATTTTCCTCTTCAAAAATAATTCCTCCTGCTAACTAGTTAGTTTTTACTTGATCATCTTTAGCAAAAGGCAGGCTTTTTTTTTTTTTTTTTTTTTTAATGGTGTCTTGCTCTGTTGCCCAGGCTGGAGTGCAGTGGTGTGATCTCGGCTCACTGCAGGCTCCGCCACCCAGATTCATGCTATTCTCCTGCCTCAGCCTCCTGAGTAGCTGGGACTATAGGCGCCCACCGCCATACCCAGCTAATTTTTTGTATTTTTAGTAGAGACAGGGTTTCACTATGTTAGCCAGGATGGTCTCGATCTCTTGACCTCATGATCTGCCTGCCTCAGCCTCCCAAAGTGCTGGGATTACAGGCGTGAGCCACTGTACCTGGCCAAGGGCAGGCTTTTGATCTACCCATTCCATTGACTAGCCTGTTCCATTAATAGACACTTTTAACATTTTGGGAGATTTTTCTTGTAGAGCAATGGTTCTAACCTTTTTGACAAACTGGTCACCAGGGACCGGTTTCATGGAAGACAATTTTTCCACAGACCAGGGGGTGGTGGGGGATGGTTTCAGGATGATTCAAGCCCATTGCATTTATTGTGCACTTTATTTCTACTACTATTACATACCCAGCATGGTGTAGAATCAGGGGGGACACTGAGGTTGTTTTCCAGCAACTAGATGGTCCCACCTGGGGATGATGGGAGACAGTGATGATGGGAGACAATGACAGATCATCAGGCATTAGATTCTCATAAGGAACACGATTGGCTCAAAAGGAATTCCGATTCTCATAAGGAATCAGAAGGCAAAGGGGAAGCAAGGACCTTCTTCATATGGTGGCAGGAGGGAGAAGTGCAAACAGGGGAAATGCCAGACACCTATAAAACCGTCAGCTCTCGTGAGAACTCACTATCACGAGAACAGCATGGGGGAGACAGCCCCCATGATCCAATTACCTCCCTCCCTGGACACCTGGGGATTACAGGCCCCTTCCTCCACATGTGGGGATTACAATTTGAGATGAGATTTAGGTGGGGACACAGAGCCACACCATATCGTAAGCCTTTTAAGGTGAACTCTAGGAGTTGCCCTGCATGCTTCAGGATGGCCTGCCCAGGGCATATCCCCTCTTTGCTGTGTGCTTTCTGCCTCTCCTGGTGTACTGTAAGGGCACTTAGGTTTCCAGGAGGCCACCACAGCTGATCACCAATTCTCAGGAACGTAGCCCTCCAGAAATGGAGGACAGGGCAGCTTACTTTTGATGAAAGCAGGATGAAGAAATCGCTGGGTACTGGATGTTTTGGGGAAAGCAGAGCTAGGTTGGGAATGACAACAGGTGAAGAAATGGGGAAAAGGAGCAGAACCCTCATAGATGAAGGGCAAAATGAGGCATGGATGCTTGGAGGGGGCTTAGAGCAAGGTTACTGAGAGAAATGGCATGGGTGCCAGGAAAGAGGAAGGGTGCAAAGATCACCTTTCTAACTCACAATTTTACCTCGACTGACCAATGCTTAAAAATTATTTGAAATGGCAACTTCTGAACTAAATCTAATACTCAAGTTTCTGAATTTAGCTGTTAAAGAAAAATGATTCCATTTTAATTTTATTTTAATATGCTTCCGTTCTAAGAATTTCGTCTCAAAATGTTTTACATTTGCACTTATGCAAAATGTATGATTAAATTCAGAATAAAAGTGATATATTCTAGAGATATCTGTTAATCTTTGATTTTCTCAGGTCAGCCTATTAAGCAAATTCACTGGTGAAGCAAATTCGGTTTTCAATTTAATTGAAACAGACAAGAATTTTCACTAGCAAAAAGCTGAAATATAAATAAATATGTGTTTTCACATCTATGTTGCTTTTCCAAGTCAGTTGGTAGGAAAATTTGCTGTGAATCTGGTCTCTTTTCATCAAGAGAAAGCTGTTGGGCTGTAATTCCCTAACGCTCTTTCCCTCTCCTTTCTCTTGAAAATTTCTCTTCAGAAAAACCTGCCTGGGATGGATTAGTAGAATCAGGCTGCCATGGCTGGAGGAGATATCTTGCAGATCATGGAGTTCAGCCCTCATTTTATGCAGACGAAAGAGCCAGAGAAGTTGCTGATTTGCTTCACTTGCAGTCACACAGTTTGTTGTTAACCAGGTGTTAATCCCTTAGAGAACGTTCTACTCCCAGTCCTTGGACTTCTGGTGTTTAAGTTCAGGTAATTTGTCTTCCGTGCTAGAAGACAATCCTCCATCTCTCCTCCAGAGCTCCAGTGTGGCCTTTTCTAATTTTCTTTTCTTTTTCTTGTTTTCTTTTTCTTTTTGAGTCGGAGTCTCGTTCTGTCGCCAGGCTGGAGTGCAGTGGCGTGATCTTGGCTCACTGCAAGCTCCGCCTCCTGGGTTCAAGTGATTCTCCTGCCTCAGCCTCCTGAGTAGCTGAGACTACAGGTGCCCACCACCACATCCAGCTAATTTTTTGTATTTTTAGTAGAGACGGGGTTTCACCAGGTTGGCCAGGATGGTCTCGAATTCTCGGCCTGGTGATCCACCCGCCTTGGCCTCTCAAAGTGCTGGGATTACAGGCGTGAGCCACCACGCCCGGCCAGCCTTCTGTAATTTTCACAGATGTACACACCTTGGCTGAATCATAGCTCTGCCTCTTCTATGAGAAATGTGAAGGCCACAGGGAGCCCAGAGGTAGGACCTATTTCTTTTTCTTTTCTTTCTTTCTTTTTTTTTTTTTGAAACGGGGTCTCACTCTGTAGCCCAGGCTGGAGTGCAGTGGTGTGATCTCGGCTCCCTGCAACCTCTGCCTCCCAGGTTCTCCTGCCTCAGCCCCTCAAGTAGCTGGGATTACAGGGGTGAGTCACCATGCCCAGCTAATTTTTGTATTTTTAGTAGAGATGGGGTTTCACCATATTAGCCAGGCTGGTCTTGAATTCCTCACCTCAAGTCATCCGCTTGCCTTGGCCTCCCAAAGTGTGGGATTACAGGTGTGAGCCACTCCTAGGGCCTGTTTCCAACTGGAAGGGAGCACTGGTGAGGAGGACGCTGAAGAGAAAAAGCCAAGATGAGTATTGAGTAGCCTGGTTTGCATCTGGGTGTGCTTTATGTCTCTGGCTGTTCTCTTGGTTCCTCTATCTGCTGTACACAGCGGGACAGGAGAGAGCAGGAAGAGGGTGGAATAAGACCTCTATGTTTTTCATTTTGTTCCTTGGATGACTGGTAGTGAATGTAGTGCTGGTCCCATTACTCGTCAGTGCTCTCGGGAGAAGGGGCCTTTGGCAATATTGTCCTACCTTTAAAGTAATCTCCTTGGCATGTTCAGAAATAATACACTGCTAGCCTCTGACAAAAAAGCACACAGCCCTGAGTGATCACTGATGGCTCTTCCTTACTGAGGCCAGGTCTGGGTTGGATACATCATGTTAGCCTAAACAGTGAAGTTTAGTATGGTGGCTGCTGGAGTCCTGCTAAGTGAATAAATTGGACTGAGGAAGAATAATTACATAGGCCTGGCTGGGTAGCATTGCCGTCTGGTTCTATTTATCATGACAGAAAAGCATACCATATGCTATGGAGGTAGTGAAAAGAGCAGACAGTTCTTTCTGGGATATGGGGAAGGTTTTATGGAGGTGGTGACATTTGAGTTGAGCCTTGGTATAGCTGCCTGTTCTGCAGAAATAGGGAAGGGATGAGTGCAGAAGTGGGTAATCCATGCAGAGAATAGCCACATAGACAAGGACTCAAAAAAGAGAAAGGAGTAGACTCTGCTTGCAGTTTTCTTTCAAAGATGGAATAGAAGAAAAATTACCAACTTACTTGGAGAACATACATTTTTATTATGCTTTGTTTTGATATCCTTAAGCACTAAGTGCATGAGTATATGTGGAAAGTGGTCTTCATAAGTTGATGAAAGCTGTTTTTACAGATAACAGAGTGTATAGAAACACACATGTGCATATACACGCTGATACCCATGCAAGGAGACAGTTGTCTTTTGTGGCTGGTTTGGAAATCATCCTGCTCTTGGTCTTGCAAAATTCAGACTTGTATTGATTATAGTGATCATAGATTTTTAGACCACAGAGATGACATAATCCAAGAACCTTGTTTTTACAGCCAATAAGCCTGAGGCCCAGTGAGTGACTTGCCTAACATTAGTATATCACCCGCCTAGTAAGTGGGGGAACAAAGACAAGAATTTGGGTGCTCCTATGGACTGAGTTATGTCCCTCCAAAATTTAGTGTTGCAGTCCTGAGCCTCAGTACCTCCGAATGGGACTGTATTTGGAAATAGGGTTTTATAAAAATAATTAAATTAAAATAAAGTCATTAGGGTGGGCCCCAATCTAACCTGACTGATGTCCTTCTAGGGAGAGGAGATTGGTTACAGAGAAGCACGAAGAAGACCACATGAAGACACAGAATGGAGGCTCTCTCTATGCCGCACAGAGGGGTCTCAGAAGAAGCCAATCTTGCTGGCACCTTGATCTCAGGCTTCCAGCCTCCAGAATTGTGAGAAAATAAAGTTCTGTTGTTTGTCACCCCATCTGGGGTAGGTTGTTATGGCAGCCTGAGGAAACCAATACAGGTGTCCTAAAGGAAAGGTCCATGCTCTCGTAGCTACTTGGCAGCCTCCAGGGTAAGTAAGATGCAGCTGTGATGCAGGAACGCATTGTCTGCAAGTCCTCAGCTGCTGAGGGAAGGCTGGGCCCTGTGCTTGGCTGCAGCGTGTGACCTCTGACATGGAAGCACTTTTCCAGCCCTTGGCTGACCCAGGAACGCATTGTCTGCAAGTCCTCAGCTGCTGAGGGAAGGCTGGACCCTGTGCTTGGCTGCAGTGTGTGGCCTCTGACACGGAAGCAGTTTTCCAGCCCTGGATGACTCTTGGAGTGAGTATTATCACAGACCATGTCCGTACAATTTACATCCCCCAATGAATTAACTTCCGTTTACAAGACTCAGAAGAAATTCACCGAGGTCGGCTGAATGAAAACTCGACATCAGTAGCATTTTGTAATTGATGATGATGATGAATGAATTTGTGTACAATGACTATCAATACCTATTATCAATACCCATTACTGTTTTTTTTTGTTTATTTGTTTTTTGGATTTTGTGTGTGTGTGTGTGTGTGTGTGTCTTAATTCCCTACCTTGGTTTTAGCCTCATTGTGGAGAAGGAGTACAATAACATACTCAATTTTGTATTCTTAGCTGTTAATTAAAAAAAAAAATCCTCATTCGATAATGAGAAGAAAAATTATCAGCAATTATCCTAACAAGCAGCTCCCCTGGTCTTGTTATGAGCACAAGGTCATTTAATTGGGGCCCCTTGGAGACGCTCAGTCAGACTCCCCGTTGACATACTGCCATCTGGTGGCGTTGGGCCGGCGGATCAGCTTTCACAGTCTGATGTTGCCTGTGTCTCGACATATGTTTGCTCCCGGTTCCTGCTGATTTTCCTGACAGCTGTCCAAATCCAGGGGCGAGCACCATGCAGGCCCAGGCCTTGGCAAAATACTGAAGGAGGCAAACATTTGCTTCGGTGTTCTGCTGATTTCCCTACCAGTGATACTCAGAGCCTGGTGTGCTTCCTCTTCTGGATGAAATCTTGAATTCTGTTGCACAAATTAACATCTCTTTCCCTGCCCCAAATTTCTTTGATTTGCATAGACCTCACAGTTTATACATTGCTTCTGAAACTCCTCTCCCATTTGATTCTCAAACAACTTTTTGAGTGTGCTGGACTAGAATATTAACCTCCTTCAACACAAATTTATTGAATATTGATAGTACTCAGACTGAGAACTAGGGTTACAAAGACAGAAAGACCAGGGCCAACTTAATTCATGGTTACAGAAGGTCCAGTACCTGGAGGCCACAATAATTTTAGAACCCATGAAAATATTTTAATTTCTTTTAAAATAGAAGAAAACATGAAAGTTTATGTGGAAGAAAAATGAATATCTTTATGCCAATGCAAATTTTTAACACAATTTTAGTATTTTAAAATTATAACATTTAGTATTTTTATGGATGAAGAAGTCCATGAAGGCAAAATTGTCCAGGACCCACAAAAATCATAATGCAGTCTTGGAAAAGGCAGGAATAAAATTAGATAATCCTGCATATAAAAGCTGCTGGCCGGGCATGGTGGCTCAAGCCTGTAATCCCAGCACTTTGGGAGGCTGAGGCAGGCAGATCGCTTGGGTTCAAGATCTCAAGACCAGCCTGGGTAACTTGGTGAAACCCCGTCTCTCTCTCTCTCTATATATATATATAATTTTACATATAAATATATATGTTATATATATATTTAAATATATGTATACGTCTGAATATTTAGCAGGGTGTTGTGACGTGGGCCTGTAGTCCCAGCTACTTGGGAGGCTGAGGCAGGCAGATCGCTTGAGTCCAGAAGTTCAAGGCGAGCTTGGGCAATTTAGCAAAAATCCCATCTCCACAAATACATATATTATACATATTTTATAGATCTAGAACAAAGCAGAAAGTAATTGTGTTGGAGCTTAGGAAACTCCTGGAAGGGAACAAGAGCTATGGCCAGTCCTGGGGTTCAGAGGTGCTGGGAATATCTAGTAAATGGTTGTAAGACCTGTCAGAGATTCATTCCTCCAGGGATAGTATGAAGGGAGTTATAAGGAGTTTCCTGGGAGAGAAATTACCCTAAGGAAGAAGAAAACAGGCCAGGTGTGGTGGCTCACACTTGTAATCCCAGTACTTTGGGAGGCCAAGGTAGGTGAATCACTTGAGGCCAGGAGTTTGAGATCAGCCTGGCCAATATTGTGAAACCCCATCTATATTAAAAATACAAAAATTAGCCAGGCATGGTGGTGCACTCATGTAGTCCCAGCTACTCAGGAGGCTGAGGCACCAGAATCACTTGAATCCAGGAAGTGGAGGTTGCAGTGAGCAGAGATTGTGCCCCAGGACTCCAGCCTGGGTGACAGAGCGAGATCCCATCTCAAAAAAAAAAAAAAAAAAAAAAAAAAGGGGGCAAGAAAAGAAAACAGCCACAGGCTTCACCCTATAAGAAAACCCTACTCACCCTCCTAATGGGGCAAGTAATGTACAGGATGCCTGTCACTTGAATTTATTGCCCACCTAGTTCTATGAAGAGCGTTAAAGTAACCGCTTAAAGTGGACTTATTTGTGAGTACTTGAGAGACCCTGTTTGAACTCTCAGAGGCACTTCCCATAGCCCTTGTTGGCAGGGCTGTCATCCTGGTGGTGCAAAGTGGCATCACACTGTGGTTTTAATTCCCAAATGACTAATGATGTCGAGCATCTTTTCATGTGGTTACCTCTCATTTCTGTAACTTCTTTGAAGAAATGTCTACTTAGAACCTTTGCCTACTTTTTAGTCTAATTATCTTTTTATTATTGAGTGGTAAGAGTTCTTTGTATGTTCTGGATACAAGTTCTTTTACATTATTTGTAAATATTTTCTTTCATTCTTTGGGTAAAATCTTTTAATTTTGATGAAGTTCATTTTGTTTTTTCTTTTATCGCCCATGATGATAGTCTCATAGCTAAGAATCTTTTGCCAAAGCAAGGTGTTATGGCTTGAATGTGTACCCCGAAGTTCATGTGTGGAAACTTAATCCCCAATGCCACAGTGTAGAGAAGTGGGCTCTTTTTTTTTTGGAACGGGTCTAGTATTGGCAGTTCAGCTTTCTTATAGTTGTTGTTTGCATGATACATCTTTTTTTCTATTCTTTTACTTTTAATCTCTTCATATCTTTGGAATTAAGACGTGGCTCCTGTAGACAGCATATAGTTGAATCATATTCATCTATCCAGTCTGAAAATCTCTGTCTTCTTATTGATTTGTATTTATTTATTTATTTATTTATTTTTATTTTATTGTAAGTTCTGGGATACATGTGCAGAACATGCAGGTTTTTACATAGGTATACATATGCCATGGTGGTTTGCTGCACCCATCAACCTGTCATCTAAGTTTTAAGCCCTGCGTGCATTAGGTACTTGTCCTAATGCTCCCCCTCCCCTGTCCACCACCCCTGGACAGGCCCCAGTGTGTGATGTTGCCCTCCCTATGTCCATGTGTTCTCATTGTTCAGCTCCCACATATGAGTGAGAACATGCAGTGTTTGGGTCTCTGTTCCTGTGTTAGTTTGCTGAGGATGATGGTTTCTAGCTTCATCCATGTCCCTGCAAAGGATATGAACTCATTCTTTTTTATGGCTGCATACTGTTCCATGGTGTATAAAGGGATTGCTGGATCAAATGGTATTTCTGGCTCCAGATCCTTGAGGAATCACCACACTGTCTTCCACAATGGTTGAACTAATTTACACTCCCACCAACAGTGTAAAAGCATTCCTATTTCTCCACATCCTCTCCAGCGTCTGTTGTTTCCTGGCATTTTAATGATCACCATTCTAACTGGCGTGATTGGTATCTCATTGCGGTTTTGATTTGCATTTCTCTGAAGATCCTTGATGATGAACTTTTTTTCATATGTTTGTTGGTAAAAATCTCTATCTTGGCCGGGCGCGGTGGCTGACGCCTATAATCCCAGCACTTTGGGAGGCCGAGGTGGGCGGATCATGAGGTCAGGAGATCAAAACCATCCTGGCTAACACAGTGAAACCCCGTCTCTAATAAAAAAAAGAAAATACAAATTAGCCGGGTGTGGTGGCAGGCGCCTGTAGTCCCAGCTACCCCGGAGGCTGAGGCAGGAGAATGGTGTGAACCTGGAAGGCGGAGCTTGCAGTGAGCCGAGATAGTGCCACTGCACTCCAGCCTGGGCAACAGAGCGAGACTCTGTCTCAAAAAAAAAAAACCTCTATCTTTTGATTGAATTATTTAATCTATTGATATTTAATGTTATGATTAATATAGTTGGATTTATATTTGCCATTTACTTGTTTTCTGTATATCTCATGCCTTCTTTGTCCTTCATTCTTATTTACTTTGTTCTTTTTCTTTTTACGTTAAGTGAATATTTTCTAATGTATTCCCTGATAATTTATTTAGTAATTTTTCACTTCATTTTAGGGTATAGTGGTTCTTCTTTATCTGCAATTTCACTTTCCATGGTTTCAGTTACCTGCAATCAACAATGGTCTGAAAATCTTAAATGGAAAATTCTGGAAATAATTCATAAGTTTTAAATTGTGTTTGGTTCTGAGTAGCATGGTGAAAACTCATACCATGGTCCTGCCTGGAATGTGGAATCATCCCTTTTTCCAGTGTATCCACCTAGTATATGCTATCAGCCCATTAGTGTATAGGAAAAAACTTAGTGTATATAGAGTTCAGTAGTATTATAGTGTCAGGCATTCACTGGGGGTCTTGGAACATATGCCCAAAATATGGTGGCTGGGCGCAGTGCTTCATGCTTGTAATCCCAGCACTTTGGGAGGCTGAGGTGGGTGGATCACAGGTCAGGAGATCGAGACCAGCCTGGCCAATATGGTGAAACCCCATCTCTACTAAAAATACAAAAGTTAGCTGGGTATGGTGGTGGGCGCCTGTAGTCCCAGCTACTCAGGAGACTGAGGCAGAAGAATCACTTGAACCTGGGAGGCGGAGAGTGCAGTGAGCAGAGATTGCACCACTTCACTCCTGCCTGGGTGACAGAGCAAGTCTCAAAAAAAAAAAAAAAAAAAAGAACATATGCCCCGTGGATAAGGGGGAACTACTCTATTTTTTAGTGGTTGCTCTAGGGTTTAGCATATGCATCTTAACTTACGCAGTGATATATAGAATTCCAGTGATATATAGAAATGCGACTCCTATGTATCTGTCCATTCCCTCTTTTTTGTGTTGTTATTGATATGCTTATTCTATCAATGTTATAAATGTAGCAATACAGTGTTATAATTATTACTTTACCATCTGTGGTCATTTTCTTAGTGTCATACAGATTTGCTTCCTCCATCACCTTTGTGCTATAGTTGACAAATGTATTCACAGGTTAGGTTGGTGCAAAAGTAATTATGGTTTTTGCTATTAAAGGCAATGGCAAAAACCACAATTACTGTTGTACCAATCAATAGATTTTATATGTTGTACGCCCAACAATACATTATATGTATATTATTTTATCCAATTAATTTTTAAATCAGTTAATTGAAGAAAATAGAAAAACTATGTATTTAAACTCTCTTATAAACCCATAATTACTAAAAGGAAAACTATTTCCACTCTACCCTCACACAACATTTCTGACACCAATTCTGTGGATTTTCTACAACAAGAAATTCTCCAATTCTCTGTCGACACCAACTAGGTAATTTACAATTCAATCCTGAAGCTAACTCTCTGCAATTAGTGCAGACTCCACAGGTTAAGTACTCAGGTCTACAAGACCTGAGTACTTATAGATACTACTTCAGATACCAATCAAAGCCTGGGCCTTCTGTATAATCATTCTCCACAGGGCATTGGTTCCAGGACCTCGCATGGATACCCAAATCCACTGGACATTTGTCTCTTATATGAAATGATGAAGTATTTGCAGATAACCTATGCACATCCTCTCATATACATTAAGTCATCTCTAAATTACTTGTAATACTGGCCGGGTGCGGTGGCTCACGCATGTAATCTTAGCACTTTGGGAAGCTGAGGCGAGTGGATTACTTGAGGTCGGGAGTTCGAGACCAGCCTGCCCAACGTGGAGAAACTCCGTCTCTACTAAAAATACAAAAATTAGCCAGGTGTGTTAGCGCGTGCCTGTAGTTCCAGCTACTCAGGAGGCTGAGTCAGGAGAATTGCTTGAAGCTGGGAGGCAGAGGTTGCAGTGAGCCAAGAACATGCCACTGCACTCCAGCCTGGGTGAAAGAGCGAGACTGTCCCAAATAAATAAATAAATAAATAACTTATAATACCTGATGCAATGAAATGCTGCGTAAATAGCTGCTATACTGTATTTTTATTTGTGTTTTTAAAATTGTTGTAGTGTTATTTTTATTGTTGTTTCTGGTTTCTTTTCTTTCTTTTTTATTTTTTTTTTTCTTTTTGCAAACTTAAGGGCTAAGACTGATGTTTTTAAACCTTGAATGGTTAACTTTGATTGATTGTTTCCAGGATGCAAAACCAGAGGATACGAAGGACTGACTGTATTTCTGATCAACCGGCTATAAATCAGGAGTTTCCACAGTCCCCTCCTCAGGTATGTTAATTTGCTAGAATGGCTCATAGAACTCAGGAAAACATTTACTTACTATAACTGGCTTATTATAAAGGATATTTTAAAGGATACAAATGAACAGCCAGATAAAGAGGTACATACAGCGAGGTCCAGCAAGGTCCTGAGCACAGGGGCTCCTGTCCCCATGGAGTTGGAGTGTGCCACCCTCCCGGCAGCACATGGATGCATTCACTAATCCAGAAGATCTCTGAATATTATCATTCAGAGATTGTTTTGTCTTGAGATGGAGTTTTGCTCTTGTTGCCCAGGCTAGAGTGCAATGGTGCAATCTCGGCTCACTGCAACCTCCACCTCCTGGGTTCAAGTGATTCTCCTGCCTCAGCCTCCTGAGTGGCTGGGTTTACAGGCATGTGCCAGCACGCCCAGGTAATTTTTGTATTTTTAGTAGAGATGAGGTTTCACCATATTGGACAAGCTGGTCTCGAACTCCTGACCTCAGGTGATGTGCCTGCCTCAGCCTCTCAAAGTGCTGAGATTACAGACGTGAGCCACCGCACCAGGCCAATTCAGGGTTTTTATGGAGGCTTCAGTAAGTAGACATGATTGATTACATCATTGGCCATTGGTAGTTAACTCAGTCCTCAGCCCCTCACTTCTCTCCAGAGGTCAGGGAGTGGAACTAAAAGTTTCAACACTGGAATCACATGGTTGTTTCCTCTGGCAACTAGCTCCACCAGAAGCTATCAGGTGCTTTAGCCACCAGTCATCATTCTCATCACACAAAAGATTACAAGAGTCTTAAAGCTTAATATCCAATCCCTTACTATTTTCTAGATATCTGTGTTCTATGCATTGAAAAAATCATGTGGTTCTATTGAGTATAGCACACCTCCTCATGTGTTACACTTTCTACATCTGTCAGGGTCTGCTGAAAGTTGAATCTAGTTATAGGTCTAGAGGCAAAGATGGGTGGTGAGGGCAGGAGAATCAGCAGTGTCCTATGGTGGCCATTACAGGTTCTTCAGACAAAGTAGGGTTAACTTCTTTATAGAGAGGTGGGAGGACTGCTTCTATTCGCTAAAAAACAAAAACAAAAGCAAAAACAAAACTCAACAGAATTTAGGAGTTTGATGGCCCCAGCTTCACCAGGATCTGCCCATATGTCCACATTCCAATTTTTGGGATCTCAATTTTTTTTTTTTTTTTCCTAATCAATGCCTTTGCTTTAACACAGATATCCTGTGAAGTTGAGAATTCAATTCATGTTGTAATTCAGGCACTTACAGGATGAGGCTGATTTTGCTTTTCAGCAATTTCAGCTCTGCAGCTATGGGAGATGATGGTTTCTTCAGGGCAGATATAGAATCTTTCACATCAGTTTTGTGAAGCATGAGGTAGAAATTAGAATCCCTGAGCTTAGCATTTTCTTTCCTCACGTTCTCCAGTGCAGTTTTGCACAACTAGTTAGGCAATTATATTATATTCATTAGTTTGACAAAAATATTCTAGGATATCAAATACATGGTCTCCCAGAACTTTGCCTCTTATAAGTACTTTATCAGGAGCATCCAATAGTAGTATTTTTTGTATCTCCATTGCCACATCATGCCATGAGCTCAGTGGGAATGAAATCACTAGTGCCTTTAAATCAAATTGTATTAGGAAACCAATTCAGGGAGAGTTTTTAAGGCTCTGTTTTTCTAGAATCATACTCAGTTCCCAAAATCTGTATTTATCAGAGTTCTCCAAAGAAATGGGACTAATAAGAGAGAGATCTACAGATCTCTTTATTATTTTTACAAAAGGAATTGGTTCACACAATTGTGAGTGGTGAGGGACAACTGGCAAATTCAAAATTTATAGAGAAGGCCAGTAGGCTGGAAAATTGGAGCAGGAATTGATGCTGTAGTCTTGAGGCAGAATTTTGTCTTCTCCTGGAAACCTCAGTTTTTGCTTTTAATGCCTGCAACTGTCCATTTCCCCAGGCCAATAATGTTTAATTATTGCATAGCTTTTGGTTACATGAATGTACCATAATTTACACATTTCACTGCCAGATTATATCACTAGTGGTGATGATATGGCTCCGATGACTGGAGGAATACCAGGTTTCTTAGTCTTACACCAATTTTGATAAAACGACACCGACACATGTGGAGTGGTTTTAAGAAGCAGAGAGTTTAATAGACAAGAAAGAGGGAAGAAGGGCCCCCATACAGAAACAGAGGGAGGGGGGCTCCAAAGCCAAGAGAGGAAACCCTGAGTGCAGTGGAAATCAGCCAGTTATATGAGGAGGCTGGAGGAGGTGGTGTCTGATTTGCACAGGGCTCAATGGATTGTTTTTTTTTTTTATTTTCTTTTTTTTTGAGACGGAGTCTCACTCTGTTGCCCAGGCTGGAGTTCAGTGGTGCAATTTCGGCTCACTGCAAGCTCCGCCTCCTGGGTTCATGCCATTCTCCTGCCTCAGCCTCCCAAGTAGCTGGGACTACAGGCGCCCGCCACCATGCCCGGCTAATTTTTTTTGTATTTTTAGTAAAGACAGGGTTTCACCATGTTAGCCAGGATGGTCTCGATCTCCTGACCTCGTGATCCACCCGTCTCAGCCTCCCAAAGTGCTGGGATTACAGGCGTGAGCCACCGCGCCCGGCCAATATTGTCTCTGAATGGATGGATGCTAATACCGAGGTTTGAAATGCTACTATGGTCCACTGGTCTGAAGGGGAACTTACTCAGGACAGATAAATGAGGGTGTCTTGCCCTAGTCTGTCTCACTGTGAGTCCAATGGGATTGCAGTCCCATTCTGTGCTTATTTTCTCAGTCCAAGTGCAGTCATTTCTGCGTCATGATGTTGATCAACAGTAGACCATGTATACGACCCTAGTCCAATAAGATTATAGTGAAGCTGCCCTCTACAGATGTACCATTAAAAATATTTTATACCCCCCCTTTTTTTATTTACCATATCTTTTCTATGTTTAGGTAAGTTTAGATACACGAATAGTTACCACTGTGTTACAATTGCCTACAGTGTTCAGCACAGTAACATGCAGTATAGATTTGTAGCCTGTATCGCTCTACCACATAGCACAGATGTGTAGTAGGCTACTTCATCTAACTGGTGTAAGTACACACAGTGATGATCACACAACGTGAAATTACGTGATGACACATTTCTCAGAACATATCCCCCTAGTTAAACCATGCATGACTGTATGTATAGCATAAGGAACAGGCATACTTAGTAACTGGTAGAATCTCCACATGGGTTCCCTGACCCATAGATTCCTATAGAGTTTCTCTCAGTCCAAATTTTATTGGCTGAATACTCAGGCATAGTTCAAAATATTCCCCTGTTTTCCTAAACATTTACAGCTGGGTACAGAGCTTGATCTCATTGAGGTTTGATTCCTTTGGCAAGAGTACAGGAAGTGTCGTGGTCTTCATGATGAAGTTGATAGGGTCTGGCAGTGTCCCGTTTTATAATGTTAGCAGTTGTTGATGTTCAAAGGTCAGATCTGTTAATTCATTGAGTGTGGCTAAATGATGATATTCTTTTTTTAAGTCTTATTTTAGTTTTTGAGATGGGGTCTCACTCTATTGCTCAGTCCAGAGTGAAGTGGTGGGATCTTGGCTCACTGCAGCTTCCAGCCTCATGGGCTCAAGCAATCCTTCCGCCTTAGCCTCCCCAGTAGCTGGGACTACAGATGCACACCACCTTGCCTGGCTAATTTTTGTATTTTTTGTAGAGATGGGTTTTCACCATGTTGCTCAGGCTGGTTTTGAGCTCCTCAGCTCAAGCAATCCTCCCACCTCGGCCTCCCAAAGTGCTGGGATTACAGGTGTGAGGCACTGTGCCCACCCGATGGTGATATTCTATCATTTATTTTTTTGCTTATTAGACTTCTTTTATAAAGAGGCAGTTCCCCGTGTCTACGATCTGTTATCCAGTGACACAGTTGATATATGAAAGGCAGAGCAAATTTTTGATTCTTTTCTTTTATTGACCAGTTTTCAGGATAATAGATTTGTTCTTTAACATGCTCCAGAGGTAACCCTTCAGTTTTCTAAAATATCACTTTGAACTTATAGGGTTGAACATAGTTGAGGAATTCCAAACACTTGCAATTATGTATTTTCCTTTTTGAAGCTCTGAATGTACCTTCTTTGGCCAATAAAAGCTTCTTCAGTTTGATTCCTGATTCTTTCTTAGCAGGATCCTAGCAGTACTTGATAGCTTCCTTGCTTTGTAGAAAGACAAGCTGTTTTAGGCCCCTCTTGTACATTTCCTTCCCTAGATCTGAAATTCAGTGATTTCTCCAAGAAGCCCTAGTTTCTCTTAGTGGGAAATGATGTTTTAAATTGAGGTCTAACGCTCATTGCTACTGGTTTGGTGACTGTTTCTAGGCTTCTTTAATAGAGCTAAGTAAGTTTTATTCCACATTACATACTTTACAGTCATGGAATAACAACACTAAAGTGATCACCACATATATAATTACTGAAAACAAGTTGAAAATGTCTTCATATAGCTGTACTATATTTTCATCCATATGTGATGGTGAGTGTTAGGTGCCA
Organism: Piliocolobus tephrosceles; assembly: GCF_002776525.5. Lineage (NCBI taxonomy): Eukaryota > Metazoa > Chordata > Mammalia > Primates > Cercopithecidae > Piliocolobus > Piliocolobus tephrosceles. The sequence continues at coordinate 118,391,119 of NC_045446.1, forward strand.
ACTTGACCGGATTATGGAGTATCCAGATAGCTGGTAGAACATCATTTCTGGCTGTGTCTGTGAGGATGCTCTGGAAGAGATTCTCATTTGAATTAGCACACTTAGTGAAGAAGATCTGCCCCCAACAATGCGGGTGACCATCGTCCAATCCGCTTGAGGTCTGGGATGGAAGAAAAGGCAGAGGAAGGACAACTTTGCTCTCTTTTCTGGAGCTGGGCCATTCACTATCTTCCTCTGCCCTTGGACATTACAGCTCTAGGTCCTCAGGCCTTTGGCCTCGGACTGAGAGTCAGACCACTGGCTCCTCTGGTTCTCCTGTCTTCAAACTTAGTTTACATTGCACCCCTGGCTTTCCTGGTTCTCTAGCTTGTGGAAAAAATATCATGGGAGTTTTCACCTTCCATCATCAAGTGGGTCAATTCTCATGATTAAAAACCCCTCTTATCTAGATCTAGGTGTAGATTTAGATCTATCTATTTCTCTCTCTGTATATATCTTATGGGTTCTTTTTCTCTGGAAAACTCTGACTAATGTAGCATATAACCATTACATACTATCCTCTTCCACTGAACCTTCATTTAGCCTTCACTCTGCAAGTAAGCATATGTTTAATGTTCACCACCAGTGCTTCTATCAATGTCTCTAGTCATCATGGTTGCCTGAAATTGGTTTTCTTGCAGGGCCTTCAAGCAGGGCTCATGAGAGCGATCCTCCCTGTGTTCTTGGAAGTAAGTGTTAGGAACATCACAGCAGTGATGCTGCGCTCTTCTCTCTGTGTTCCATCAGGTAGCACATGGTATTGACTTGCTCCACCTCTGGTGGTGTCATTTGACCCCTTGATTGAAGTGATATCTATCAAGTTTCTCCACTGCAAAGTTATACTTTTCCCCTCTGTACTTAGTCATTATTTTGTGATGAGATATTTTGAACCTATGTAAATGTCCCCTTCCTCGTTCAATATTAATCCACTAGCTTAGGATGTATTGGTGCTTCTTATCTGAATTAATTGTTACCATGATGATTCCCAAATAGTGATTTTCTTATTCCATCATTCCTTCTACATTTACTACTTAGTACTTACCACAGGAAGGGCTTTCTCTTCTCCTCATTTATTTATTAATGTATATGTTTATATCAGTGTTGGCTCAGGTATCTCTGTAATATGCAGTGGGATGTATTATTTGTTACTCTCATTACTTATTTTGATTCTCAATTTGCCTCAAATTTGGCCAGTGGAAGCCCCTTTGTGCTGGTTTCTGTGCCCTTTTGATACGTCCCATCATTCTTTTAATTCTCTTACCTTTTATCACAGTAGGATGCTCCAGGCTCATCCTGTGCTTTCTCTGCCACTGTCCTAGACTTAGCCCCTTCTCCTTTGAGTGGAGAATGGCGTTTGTCACCCAATGTCTGGGTATGCTTTGTGCGCTCATTGCAAATTTGTGTGTTGCTGCTCTCACACAGTCCTAGTGGACAGAAATAGGAATTATACTGACACACACACACGCACAGACCTGTGTTTGCCTATTCTCTATATATGGAAAACCAAAAGTTCACACCAATACCTCCAATTCCAGTTCAACAACAGAGTATTCCTTCTAGCTTTCCCTCATTGCACATTTATAACTCCTTTCTCTAATCATCTGAAGCCTGGTTCTCACTGAGGTTACTTGCTCAATTGCCCTATGTTACCAATCTTTGGACCTCACTGGTATGACTTGGCCACCTTCCTTACTCTTCCCAATCCCTACCAAATAACCTCTTTGCTCCATCTCCTTTGCTTGGGCCTGATGAAGGGTTCTCAGACTCAATTATTTAAGAAGGAGGGAAGTTTGTATTATCTTAAAAACGTCTTTTAACGTCTTCTGAAATAGAAGTTTGCAAGTTTTGACCTCTTTTATGGATAAGATGTAGGCATGTTTTATCATCTGTGGGAGGTTTTCTGCTGCTCCTTATTCTTTTTTTTTCTTCGTAAGAATTTCCAAGGATTCAACTCAATGCTTTCTCTCTTGCTAATTTTTATGTGAAATTAGTTTTCCTGAAATTTTGGAAGGAGGCATAGTTCAGAGTGGCTCTTCTAACTTCACAATAGTGTGAAATACATACATACGTGTGTGTGTGTGTGTGTGTGTGTGTGTGTGTGTGTGTGTGTGTGTGTGTATATGGTATACATATATATATGGTGACTTGCTTTGGAAAATTTCCTTTCTCTCTTTCTTTCCCTCCACTTTGTCTGGGATTTTTCTCCCTTTGTCTGTATTATCCCTTCCTGTGGAATGTTGATTTTACTCTTAGGACTTTCTCCTCAGTGTGGGCCCGGTTCTGGGAGGGGGTCTTGGAGAGCCAGTTTTGACAGTGACAGATGTTAGGTTGCTGCAGAACTTTTGGCCTTTACCTTGGGCTTCTTGCTCACCTACCACTGGGTTAGGCAGAACCGCTCAGTTTCAGCTGCTGTGCTCAAGTTAGCTCACCACGCTTTCTGGGGGAATACCAGTTGCTATTTTGGGGTTCACCTGTTCTCGGCTTGTCAAATACCATATTGCTTCCATCTGCATTCTCTCACACATGTGCCCATACCATGTGCCCTTGTGCTGTTGGGTTGCCCTCGTCAATTGCGTTTTGTAGTTCATGGGGATACCTTGTCACTTAGTTTCCCTACAAGTGCTGCCCATGGGTTTTTGGCTTTTCTATTAGTTCTCTTTATGTGGTTTTTTGTTTGTTTTTGTTTTTGTTTTTTGAGACAGAGTGTCACTCTGTTGCCCAGGCTGGAGTGCAGAGGCATAATCATGGCTCACTGCAACTTCTGCCTCCCAGGTTCAAGTGATTCTCCTGCCTCAGCCTCCTGAGTAGCTGGGATTACAGGCGTTAGCCACCACGCCCGGCTAATTTTTGTATTTCTAGTAGAGACTGGGTTTCACCATGTTAGCCAGGATGGTCTCCATCTCTTGACCTCATGATCTGCCCACCTCGGCCTCCCAAAGTGCTGGGATTACAGACATGAGCCACCGTGGCTGGCCTCTTTTCATTTTTATGTAGAGACTCAGACAGAATAAAAAACAATGCTGTCACTACTTGTAATCTTTTCCAGATTTCCATATCCTTTTCAGGCTTTCCTGTTTGGTACATGCAAGAGTCAGAGGAGTAGTTGAGAATGATTATGGGTTAGGGCAAACTTAATCAGGTAGTGATGTCAATCACAGCTGTGTTTCTGGATCAGGCATCTTTGCTGGAGCAAGTCAACATAGTCTTTGGCTCCTGGCAGGCAACTATTGACTGCACACATTTCCCCTTTCCACTCTTTTCAGAAAAGATAACTAAAAGCAATTTGCCTTCTCATGGAGGTAATAACAGCATTACTTTTACCATCTTAGAGCTATGTCAAGTCATCTGCTTTGTGGCATAAAATAATCTGGAAAAACTTGATCTTCATATTATCCCACAGAACATCATGCTGGCCCTTGACACTGATGACATTTTTTTGAGTTGCATCTGGAAAAAGGAATTAGCAAGCATGCTGAGTGCTTTAGTAAGACACATGCATGTCAGAGAGTGACAGCTCAAAAGTGCTCACTGCCTCAATGAAATTACTAGGAGTCTAATGGTCTGGGGCACATTGGGATATCTTTTTAGGTGAGACATATGTTGCTGCACCTTGCACTACTCACCACAAGAAAAAGGCACACAGTCTGTGGGTCTCTGGATTCTGGAGTGTCCCATATGACATTGGGCTATGCTGCTCTGACTGGAGCCCTGGGTTATCCATACAGTTGCCAATCTTGAATGGCACCCAGCACAAGAAATGTCTTGGCAGAGGTCCAGGCACTGTTTCAAACTGCCCCACCAATTTCCTTATAAAATCCAGCAGATCTACAATTATGTTAAGCATCTGTGGGAGACAGAGATGCTATATGCATCATCTGGTGAGTTCTAATAGGAGTCCACAGGAAAAGACCGTGCCCTCTCCTTGGGGCAATATTTCCTCTATTTGAAAACAGCACTTGACTTGCTACTGGGCCCTGGCAGAGACTGAATGTCTGACTATGAGACGTGAAGTGATTATACAACCTGAACAACCCACCTTGAACTAACTCTTAACTGCTTGACTGAATTATAACACTGGACCTGCAGAATAGCATGCCACTGTAGGATGGAAATAGTATCTATGAGGCCAAACCTGAACACGTCCAGAAGGCACAAGTGTTTTCGTTTTCCATTGCTGTGTGACAAACCACCCCAGAAATTAGTGGTTTAAAATAGTAATGACTTCTTTTCCCTCAGGATTCTGTGGGTCTGGAATTCAGGCAGGCTCGGCTGGGAGGTTCATCTGCTCCTTGTTGTGCCTCTATATCGTGAGGTTACTACCTTGGTTAGTCTGGATAGTCCAAAAGGGTTCCATTCACACGCCAGGTGCTCCACCACATGGCCCCTCTCTTGCCACATCGCTGGTCTGGGTCTCCTCCCAACATAGTGGTCTTTGAAGGCAGCCGGACTTCTACATGGTGGCTGGCTTCCAAGAGAAAAAAAGTGGACCTGCCAGTTATCTTAAGTGCTCAGCCCGGAGCTGTGACAGTGTCATTTCTACAGCATTCTACTGGTCAAAGTGAGTTAAGAGGTCAACTCAGACTCATGAGAAAAAGGAAATAAATTCCACTTCTTGACAGAAGAAACAGCAAAGAATTTGTGGCCACCACAGTTAAATTATATAAGCAGGTGGCTCGGATTTCCACAATTCTTTTAGCATCAGCTATTTCCACACTTAGCTTCCCAAAACTTAGTAGCTTAAAACAAGAACCATGTATGCATACAGGCTGGCAGGTTGGCTGAGGGTTGACCAATTTTGGCTGCACTTGGTGGAGTGACTTGGTTCTTCTCTGTGTGCCCCTTCTCCTCCTTCTGGGAACAGTGGCTTAGCCATATTTTTCTCATGGTGATATCAGAGGTGAAAGGTACCAGTAGAAATGGGACAGGTCTCTTGAGTCCAGACAGACATAGAATAGTCACGGTATGACTTCTGCTTCATTTTATTGGCCAAACAAGTTACGTTGCTAAACGGAATAGTACTGAAAAATTACATGACAAATGGCAGGAATACAAGAAGTGGTGAATAATGGAGGCTAATAATGCAACCTACAACAGCACCTGAAAAATACAGTGGAAGAATGTGAGGTGGGAGATGAAAGCACAAACCAGATCGTGTAGTGCCTACGGAGTCTGGATATTATTCTACAGGAAGGATTGAAGCAGGGACGATCTGGACCCTGAAAACCTGACTATATTTATCTCCTACTTTCTGTTCCTTAGCAACACTTTTCATTCCATGCTCTATGCATATGGGACTTCTTCTCTGAGTCTTAGTGCCAAAGCAGGCTGAGGTAACTGACAAACTTTCACTTGTTCATCCATCTCCACACCAACTCTACTTTCTCAGGGGAACTTTTCATGAATTCCCCAGAAGGACATAGGATTCCCTTCACTTAATGCATTTTGTAGAAACATTGTTATCTCCTTGTCTTGTAACTGTCAGTTTACATGTTGGGAATAGCTACCACTCCTTGAGCACCTTTATTATACTTGGTGTTTTACCTATATAATCTCTAAACCTGTGACCATCTTGCTGTATTCATTTTGTTTTGATGTGTAGCAAATTGCCACAAACTAAACTGCCCCAAGCAGCATCCATTTATTAGTTTACAGTTCTGTAGGTCAGAAGTCAGTACTCTTATGGAACTATAAACTAATATGCAGATACTGTTTTAGGCAGTTAAGTTTGTATCAATTTTCTACACATCAAAAGAAAACTAATGCGGCAAGATGGTCATAGGTTTAAAGATTATATATGTAAAACACCAAATACAATAAAGGTGCTGAACAGGTGGTAGCTATTACCCGCCCCCCCCCGCCCCCCCCCCCCGCCCCCGCAAGTAAATGGGCAGACACAAGACAACGAGGTAACAATATTTCTACAAAATGCATTTTGTAGGTATCACAGGGCTGAAGTCAAGGTGGCAACTAAGTTATCGTCTGGAGGGTCTAGTGAAGAATTTGCTTGCAAGCTCAATTCCTGTTGCCAGAACTCAGTTCCTTGCAGTTGTAGGACTGAGGTCTCAGTTTGCTTGCTGATTGTCAGACAGGGGCTACTCGCAGCCTGTAGAGGCTGCCTGCATTTCTTGCCACATGGCCCTCTCAATCTTGAAGCTAGCAAAATGCATCAATTTTTTCTCATGCTTCAAATCTCTCTCTCTGACCCCAGGCCCCAGTTTAAAGTCTCATGTGATTTGGCCAGGACTACCCAGGCTATCTCCTTATTTTAAGGTCAACAGATTGGGAATTTAATTATACCTGCAAAATTGCGTTTGCCGTATAATCACAGGAGTAATAGCCCATCATAAGTGCGGTGCCAGGTATACTACAGAGTGTGTATACCAGGGGTCAGGAACCTGGGGGGACATCTTAGAAGTCTGTCTGCCACACCTGCCAAGGAATATTTTACTTTTTTTGTGCCATCTAGTAAGTATTCTTGAATTTATATAATATGAGTCAGTTGGTTCTTTTATTTTTGCCCATGCTGTTTTTAGACTTCTCTAAATTGAGAACCTAACACAGAGATCATCAGCAAGGTCAGCAGCAGACAAAATTGAAATTGGCTCTCCTTTTTAGGATATTTTGCTCATTCTATAATTTGCTTAAATAAGCCAATCATTAACTTGTAAAGACATTTTAAAACATTTTTTAAAAAAACTAAATTATAAGACACACAAAGTACACAAATCTCAGGCATATAGCTCCTTGAATTTTTATAAAAGTATAAATTCATTTAATTTCCATCCAACTCAGGGTATTGAACATTTCCAGTATCTTAGAAGGCTCCTTTATGCACTGCCTGGCAATACCATCTGCCAAAGATAAACATGATTCTACCTTATTGCACTATAGATTAGTTTAGCCTCTTCTTTCTTTTTCTTTTCTTTTCTTTTTTTTTTTTGAGACAGAGTTTCACTCTTGTTGCCAGACTGGAATGCAAAGGCATGATCTCGGCTCAATGCAACCTCCACCTCCCAGGTTTAAGCAATTCTCCTGCCTCAGCCTCCTGAGTAGCTGGGATTACAGGCATCCGCCACCACGCCCAGCTACTATTTTGTACTTTTAGTAAAGACGGGGTTTCACCATGTTGGCTAGGCTGGTCTCGAACTCCTGACCTTAGGTAATTCACCTGCCTCAGCCTCCCAAAGCGCTGGGATTACAGGCATGAGCCACTGCCCCCAGCCACCTCTTCTTAAACATAATAGAAATGGAATTATACTTTGTCAATCAGTTGTGTTCAGCTTCTAGCACTCAGAATTCTGTCTGTGGAATTCATACATGTTGTTTTACCCGACCGTTGTTAGTTATTTCTCCTTGTTGTGTAGTGCTCCATTGTATGAATGTAATGCAGTTTACATATCCATTCTCTGGTTGACAAACATTTGGGGTATTTCAATTTTTTTTCTATTAAGAATGATGCTGGCCGGGCCTGGTGGCTCACGCCTGTAATCTCAACACATTGGGAGGCCGAGGCAGGAGGATCACGAGGTCAAGAGATTGAGACCATCCTTGTGAACATGGCAAAACTCCGTCTCTACTAAAAATACAAAAATTAGCTAGGTGTTGTGGCACGTGCCCAGCTACTCGGGAGGCTGAGGCAGGAGAATCACTTGAACCTGGGAGACAGAGGTTGCAGTGAGCCGAGATCACACCACTGCACTCCCAGCCTGGGCAACAGAGCAAGACTCTGTCTCAAAATAAAAAAAATCAAAAAATAATAAAAAAAAGAATGATGCTGCTATAAATAAGGCTTGTATCCCCATGGATTTTTAATTTCGAGGGGGTATGTACATAACAGTGGAACTGCTGGGTCATACGGTAACTCTGGTAACTCTTAGGTTTAACTTTTTGAGGAATTGCTATGCTGTTCTCCACAGTAGCTATGCATGTTACATTCCCACTAGCACTGTATGGAGTTCCAATTTCTTCACATCCTCTTGACACTTGTTATTTTCTGTGATTTGTTTTCTTTTAATATTATAGCCATCATAGCGGGTAATGAAGTGGTACCTCATTGCTGTTCCAACTTACATTTCCCTAATGACTAGCAATGTTGAGCATGTTTCTATGTGCTTATTAGCCATTTGCAAATTTTCTTGGAAAAAAGGTTTACTCAAATCTGTCCATTTAGAAAATAGGGTTATTCATCTTTCTATTATTTAGTTTTATAATTAGATTTAAATATTTTGATTCACTTCTCTTAGTGGTAGAAGAAGAAGAAAAAGTGGTAATGATATAGAAGATTTGAAAAACACAATTGAAATCTAAGTATCTTGACCTAATTTATCGTAGAGAATAGGGATTGACTAAAGTTTTCTCTAAAAGACCACACAGTAATTATTTTATGCCTGACAGGGCACAGATAGTTTCTGTCACATATTTTTCTCAATCATTACTAGAATCTTACGATTTTTAATTCCATTTTCCCCTTTCTTCCTTATGTGCTCTTATCGTCCTATGTTTTTACTTCTGCATGTATTTTTAACCAACGGCAACACATTATTATTGCTATAAGCAGTCTATATTTATTTATATTTATCCTTTCTTTTGCTGTTCCATCCTTCTTGAACTTTCGTGTCTCTTCTTTGATCATTTACCTTCCCCTGAGGAACTCACTTTAATATTTATTTTAATATAAGTGGGTCGGGTGCGGTGGCTCACGCCTGTAATCCCAGCACTTTGGGAGGCTGAGGTGGGCAGATCACGAGGTCAGGAGATTGAGACCATCCTGGCAAACATGGTGAAACCCCGTCTCTACTAAAAATACAAAAAATTAGCCAGGCATGGTGGTGGGTGCCTGTAATCCCAGCTACTCAGTAGGCTGAGGCAGGAGAATGGCGTGAACCCAGGAGATAGAGCTTGCAGTGAGCCGAGATCCCGCCACTGAACTCCAGCTTGGGTGACAGAGTGAGACTCCATCTCAAAACAAAAAGTGTGTGTATATATATATATATACACAATGAAGCCTGTTGGCTTTGTTTTATAGACAATGTCTTTCATATTGCTCTCATTTCAAATGTTCTTTTAAAAAGAACATTTTAAAATTATTATTATTATTTTTTGAGATGGAGTCTCACTCTGTCACCCAGGCTGGAGTGCAGTGGCACAATCTCGGCTCACTGCAACCTCTGCCTCTGGGGTTCAAGTGAGTCTCCTGCCTCAGCCTCCAGAGTAGCTGGGACTACAGGTGCACACCACCACTCCCAGCTAATTTTTTGCATTTTTTAGTAGAGACAGGGTTTCACCATGTTGGCCAGGATGGTCTCGATCTCCTGACCTCGTGATTCACCCCCCCTTGGCCTCCCAAAGTGCTGAGATAACAGGTGTGAGCCACCGTTCCCAGCCCAAAATTACTTTTTAAGTTTTAATTTTATTTTTAGTTGACAATAGTAATTATTT
>NC_045446.1:118400605-118479309 GCF_002776525.5 Piliocolobus tephrosceles
ACTTTTTAAGTTTTAATTTTATTTTTAGTTGACAATAGTAATTATTTTTAGTTGACAATAATAATTGTGTGTATTTATGGGAGTACAATGTTACATTTTGATGTATGTATACATTATGGAATGACTAAACCAACTAATTCACATATCTATCACCTCACATGTTTTTTGTGTGTGGCACAAACTTTTAAGATCTACTCTTTTAGCAAAATTTAGAAATATACATTACATTATTATAGTCACCATGGTGTGCAATAGGTCTAAAAAATGTATTCCTCCTGTCTAACGAAAATTTTTCCCCTTTAACCAACATCTCTACCACACGCTCCCCACCCGCCCCAGGTAACTATCATTCTACTTTCTACTTTTATGAGTTCAACATTTTTTCAATTCCACATGTAAGTGAGATCATTTGTCTTTCTGTGCCTGGTTTATTTCCCTTAGCATAATGTCCTCCGGGGTCATCCATATTGCTGGAAATGGCCCAAAGCAGATCCTGAAATGTCTCAAGAATATTTTTTGTAGGATAGATCTTTGGTTGATATTTATCTTTTCCCAGCATTTTAAAGATGTCATTCCATCGTCTTTTGCCTTTGAGGGTTTCTATTGAAAAGTTAGGCTTGTCTCTTATTATTTGCAAGTTAGCCTTCTCTTTTATAACGGTCCCTTTGAAAGTAATGTGTCTTTTTTATTTGACTGTTTTTTGTTTTTTTTTGAGACGGAGTCTCGCTCTGTCGCCCAGGCTGGAGTGCAGTGGCCGGATCTCGGCTCACTGCAAGCTCCGCCTCCCGGGTTTACGCCATTCTCCTGCCTCAGCCTCCCCAGTAGCTGGGACTACAGGCAGTCGCCACCTCGCCCGGCTAGTTTTTTGTATTTTTAGTAGAGACGGGGTTTCACAGTGTTAGCCAGGATGGTCTCGATCTCCTGACCTCATGATCCGCCCATCTCGGCCTCCCAAAGTGTTGGGATTACAGGCTTGAGCCACTGCGCCCGGCCTATTTGACTGTTTTTAAACATGTCTCTTTATCTTTAGCATTTAGGATGTTATAATGACATGCGTAGTTGTGGTTCTTCGTATTTATCTTCCTTTGAGTTAGTTCACTGAACTTCTCGAATCTGTGGTGTCATGTCTTTCATCCATTCTTGGTCAGCATTTCTTCATGTAATATGTCTCCTGATTTGAGTATTTGGTTGTAAGACCTTATTTCTAACTTTAAAATACTTTACCCTCTCTTCTAGGAGTTTCAAACATCAAGGAGCAGAAAAGGAAGAGATTTTTAGATTAAAGGACATTTTTTTCTTCTTTTCCTTTAAGTTGCAACTAATAGTGAGATGCCTGCTTTTTTCTCCCACTGATTCTCTGTCTGTCTCTCTCTGAATAAGCAAACTGATTAGGTTTGTTTGGTACACATTGCAAAGTTTTTCTGAAGGTTTATAATCCAAACTTTCTAATTTGAAACAACTTGGACTTTAGGTACAAGGACAAAAAGAGGTAAGAAAGATTTTTCTTCTTATTTAAACCTTTTCTGCAGTTAGTTTTCTTTCATTAAATATAAAGGAAATTATTATTTACAGTAGTAAAAGATATAGAAAAAATGTCCCTTTTCCCCATAGTGTGTTTTTTCTTTAAATGGCTTTTCTTCCTGTATTACCCCTCAGGCTTCTTTATGGATGTCTCTGCCTGCCCACCCCTTAAATATTAATAAAACTTGAGATTCTCTTCTTGGTTCTTGTATCTTCTCATTTTCATATTCCCCAAATAATTCCATTTACTCTCAGGGCTTTGATTACTATATACTATATACATACTGATGGCCTCTGAACTGTACCTCTAATTTAGATTTCTCTTCCAAATTTCAGACACACATACTCAACTGTACACTGTGCATCCCCATTTGTATGTCTGATGGACATCTCAAATTTAACATACCCAAAATGACCTTACAGCTTCCTCCTCAAACTGCTTACTTTCTCCCCTTATATTAGTGAATAGTAGCCCCATCAACTTATTTGCCAAGTCAGAAATCTGACTTCTATTCCTTTTTGTTGTTGCTATTTGTTTGTTTTCTAATGACTTCGTTAATCATTGATAATTTAATGACTTTATTGATAATTTATATACAATACTATTCACAGATTGAAGGTGTACAATTCAATGTGAGCTTTTTTGGTCTATTACATTATTGATTCTTAAAAATTGTGGTAAAATATACACAGTATAAAATTTGCCATTTATGCAATTTTAAAGGGTGTAATTTAATGCCATTAACTACATTCACAATGTTGTACAACCATCACTGCTATCTACTTCCAAAACTTTTGATCACCTCAAACAAAAATTCTATACTCATTAAACAATAACTTGCCACTTTTCCCTCTCTCTGGCTCCTGGTAAGTACAACTCCGCTTTCTGTGTCTATGAATTTACCTATTCCAGGCATTATGTGTAAGTTTAATCATATAACACTTGTCCTTCTGTGTCTTTCTTATTTCAGTCAGCATAGTGTCTACCAGATTCATTAGTGTTGTAGCATGTGTCAGAACTTTATTCCTTTCATGGCTAAACATTATTCCATTGTATGTATATACTACCTCTTATTTATCCAATTTTCTCTTGGTAAACACTTGGATTGTTTCTACGTTTAGCTGTTGTAAGTAATGGTGCAATAAGCATTTGCCTGAAAATATGTTTGTTTCTGTTTTAGAATTATTTGGGGCATATACCTAGGAGTCGAATTGCTGGGTAATATGCTAAGTCTATGCTTAGCTTTTTAAGGAAGTGCCAAACTGTTTCCCACAGCACCTGTACCATTTTGCTTTTCTGCTAGCAATATAGAAGGGTTCCAATTTCTCCACATCCATGCCAACGCTTGCTATTTTTTGTCTCCTTTAATTGCAGCTATCCTAGTAGGGGTGAAGTGATGTCTCATCCTGGCTTTGATTTGCGTTCCCCTAATGACTAATAATGTTGAGCATCTCTTCATGTGCTTATAGCCATTTACATATATTTTTTTTTTTGGAGAAATTTCTATTCAAGTCCTTTGCCCATTTTTTTAATTGAGTCATTTTTTGTTTTTATTGAGTTGTAGGAGCTTTTATGTTCTGGATATTAAATAGGGTTATTCTTGACTTTGACTTCTTTATTTTCTTACATCGAAATAAATAATGGGTTCATGGATTCTATTTCCTTAAAACTATTTCAGTCTCTCCTTTTTCTTCATCCTATGGCTTTGGAAGTCAATTACCTCTCCCTTGGATTAACACTGAAATACAATAATTTTTTTTTTTTTGAGATGGAGTTTCGCTCTTGTTGCCCAGGCTGGAGTGCAGTGGCATGGTCTCAGTTCACTGCGACCTCTGCCTCCCAGGTTCAAGTGATTCTCCTGCCTCAGCCTCCCAAATAGGTGGGATTATAGGCATCTGCCACCAAGCCCAGCTAATTTTTGTATTTTTAGTAGACATGGAGTCTCACCATGTTGGCCAGTCTGGTCACGAACTCCTGGTCTCAGGTGATCCACCCACCTGGGCCTCCCAAAGTGCTGGGATTACAGGTGTGAGCCACTGCGCCTGGCCTACAGTAACTTCTTAACCAGTTTCCTTCCTCTCTATTTTGCTCTCCTTGAATCCACACTCTATAACATTGTGGCCAGGACTTTCAGAAGCACATCTGATTATGTCACTCTCCTGCCATAAATCATTTAGTGCTTCTTGTTGTTTTCAGAATAAAATCTAAATCAGTAACATAGCATAAAAGATGCTTTATGATCTGGCCCTTCTTTCTCATTTTCTTGGGACACTTTCCTCTTCAAACCCGCACTTCAGTCACACTCAAATATTGCAGTTCCTAGGACACGAGACACTTTCACTTGCCTCTAGGCTTTGGATGTTTTTCTCATCTGCCTTGAATTCCTTTACCCCTTCCTAATTCATATTCTTCCTTCAAATCTCACCTTATATGACAATTCTTTCTGAAAGCCTTCCCTTATTTCTTTTCAGACTGGGCTAAGTGCCCCTTCTTTGTGCTCTTAAACCTCCCAGTTCATAACCATGGGTGTAGGCACCTGTTGACTCATCTATCTCCACTACAGGTCTGTTACTGTGAGGAAAGGGAGTGTGTACTGTTCACCACCACATTTCTTTGGACCAATATGGTTCCTGGGACAAAGTAGATGCTCAATAAATATATGTTAGATGAATTATCTCTATATCCAATTTGTATACACTTATCTCCACTACAGATTTCCAACATGCTGCTACAAGGAAAACAATTCAATCTAATATAAAGAACAAAATGTTGCTATTCAAGAAGGTGTTATTTAAACATCCAGAAATATAACAACATCCTGTTATAAGACTCAGCTGTCTGATTGGCTAAACAGTCATTAGGAAGCACCTCAGCCAACTTCTTCATCATTCTCCATAGTTTTGTGGTATTTTTAGCCTGTCCCATGAAGTGGAGTTTTGTTTTTATTTTTTAGGGGGAAGAATGGTTTGTAGTTGCGTGTAAACTTGTTTCCCATACCTGGCAAGACCGGTGGCTCTGTGTGTTCTATTGCTGGCAGGGGGGAAATAAGGAAATATATTTTTATAGGAAAATAGCAAAGTCACTACCAATGACTTTGTATTTGTAATTCATAGAGTCAGGGCAGAAAAATCAATGGCAGGAAAAATTGAATTCTTTCTATTTCTCTTCTTTTATATTCATCCTCTTATTAAGATTTTACCTTTACATTTTCCTTTTTTAGCCAGACCCTCCACTCCCTTTATTCAAGAAGGTTTGCAACCTAAGTTAAAAGAGACCAGGTATCATCTATCCATATCCATAAAAGCCAGAAATATTTAAGCATGATCTAGAGCAGACAAATGTATACAGGAGTTAAAGTAAATGTAATATATGAACGTATTGTTGATCATATTCAAGATCTACCACCGTAAACTAATTAGATCCCTGAGACTAACTTAGGGAAGTGGAGCTTTTGCTTACGGTTGAGGTCTACAAAGCTTGGTTGTACTGGAGCTGCCTTTGCTCTTAAATGGTGATGCCAGGGCACAGTCATAGATCTTACAGTTGTATGCTACAGACTTTCTACTGGTATTATGTGCTGCTTTCAAATCCTCCTTGTTCAATACCCTTATTAATCAGGAATAGAGCTAAGTCATTTACAATGATTTTTGGTGGAGAATTCAAGTCCTTGATAGTGAGAATGATCAGGACTAACCCTAGAGTGTAGGACCGGCAAAGAGCCTTCCCTGTCCAGTCTAGAGAGTCCCTTGATCTGCTTTAGGGAAGAATAGCAACAGGTGACACTTCTGACAGTGCTGAGGTCAAGGAGCCCCCCAAGTGGCCTTCCCAAGACAATGTTCCGGACAGTCATCAGCGCCGACGCAGCACCTCTGGAGAGTCTGTCTTTCGTAATGTACCTCCTTGGTGCCGATAGAGGGAGACCGGATTCCACAGCACACACGCCATGCGTCCCTGCTGTCCGGTAGAGGGCGGTAGCGGCCACACTGCAACTCTGAGAAGTGGCGGGTGCCTTAGGTCCTTTCTGATTGCAGGCGTGGTCCAGAGCCAACCGGCTTGGCTGGGAGGCTCCGCCAGACGCCGGGGCTTAATTGCTAGGAGGTGAACAACTTTCCAGAACTCAGAGCAATCCAATGGACAGTCCACGTTCTACATAATTATCGATTCATTTTCCCTGCTCATGAAATTTCTGTTAATTTTTAACAAGTGATTGGGACGTCTATATTTAGAGGATTACCTAGTAACCAAGGCTCCTGACACATGAGATGGTTAAGTTTTCCTACCTGACCTGACTGTGATATTTCTTGACTTTAATCTGTTTTTATATCAGCCCTCTTAATATTCAGTTTACCTCAGTTTTATCAAATGCTTAGCATTTTTTTATGAGGGGGTGGATAAGTGAAAAATAGAAACTCATCAAACTGGAATTTCATTTCTTTTGACAAATATAACTGAGATCAGTGAAAACACATTGTCCCATAGAGGGTATGGTGAACTTGGACTCAAAACACTCGGGTTTGAAACTTGGCTCTGCAAGTGTAGATGTGGCTGTGTAGGGTAACCTCAAGTAAACCACTTTTCCTCAATTTCCTTTTTCGTAAAATAGGAATAATAAGACTTGTCTTTTTTCATATATAGGGCTGTATGAAGTTCACATGAAGTATTGCATTTGAAGATTTTCTGTAAATGGAAATGTTATGCAAATGTAAGATATTGAAGTTCACTTTTTATTTTTGAACGTAAAATATTATATTTTTGAACTTAAATATAATTCTTAGGAAAAAAGATAAATGTCAATTGTAAAACAATGTAAACAATATTCAAAAC
Organism: Piliocolobus tephrosceles; assembly: GCF_002776525.5. NCBI lineage: Eukaryota > Metazoa > Chordata > Mammalia > Primates > Cercopithecidae > Piliocolobus > Piliocolobus tephrosceles. Next base: position 118,406,952 of record NC_045446.1, read on the forward strand.
TACATAGAATAAATTATCACTACATAGAATAAATAAAACTACATAGAATAAATTATAAAACTACATAGAATAAATTATCACTACATAGAATAAATAAAACTACATAGACTAAATTATAAAACTACATAGAATATTATGGGCTGAGTGCAGTGGCTCACACCTGTAATCCCAGCACTTTGAGAGGCCAAGGCAGGAGAATTCCTTGAGGCAAGAGTTCAAGACCAGCCTGGTCAACATAGCAAAACACCTATCTCTAATAATAATAATAATAAATTTTTAAAATAAATTGACACGGTTAGTATTTGAACATGCTTTTAGACATCTCTATATGCACCTATATACATGTGTATATAAACAATGTTTTGAAACTTGAATTGTATTGCACATTCTTTCAGTGACTTTTTCACTCAGCATTGCATTAATAGTTAACACATACTGATCTTTACGTGTCAGTCATTGTCTAAGCCATTTATATGTATCTTTAGTGTTACAATAGCACTATTGTGTATGACTTTTATCTCAAAGACAAGGAAACTGAGGCTCAGAGAGGTAAAATGACAGATTTCCTACTTTCCTTAAATTGTAAGAATAGTTGTAAGAATTCTTACAACTAACATTCTTACAACTAACATTTTTACAACTAACATTTTTTTCTTCTTATAGCCTGTCCCACTTTTATCGTTTTTATCTCTTTGGCAACCTGTTTGTCAAACAGCAGCTAAATCAATAAGACTACTTGTTTTAAAATGGCAGTTCTCACACCTACACATTTCTGGGGGGAGGAAATCTAGGAATGGGCAGTTTTTAAACAAGCACTCCTAGGAAATTATGTGTACAATCATATTTGAGAACCACAGCTTTGGTTTCAATTCCTAGATTGGGACTGCTGGATCGATTTTGTGTTTGAGATATAATGCCAAACTGCCCTCCAGAAATATCATACCAGTGTACATTCCCACAAACAGCTTGTGACTAATTCAGTCTCTTTTATGTGGGTCTTTGCACTTCAAAATATTACCTTGTAAATGACTTCTTAGTTTGTCATCAGGACAGTAAACTACTTGTTAGCCTACAAGTATGTGGGGTGTGTATATTCCAAAGCTGAATTCAAGACTGGGCACTTTTTTTCATTTGTGTTAATAATTTTGAGGTTCTTTGGAACTACCGAATCTGCATATTTTGTGCGATGTCATACCCTCTCTTCTCTTCATGCTCTGCTCCGTTTCTATTCTCCAAGTCATCATCTTCAGGGCGGTCAAACTTACTTTTCCAGAATTATACTGGGTAAATAAAAGCACAAACTCTGCATCATTAGTTCTTACAGAGGGAAAACAAATTCTAGTTCTGTCCACAAGAAGTTAACAAAGATCTACCCTCCCTAACCCCGGCTTGACCACCTTGGTTTTATCCTATTCTTAGTGCAGGGTCCTTCTGCTAATTCTCCAAAAAGTCTTGGTCCTATTAACTTCCAATCTATCTGCGTCAAAAATAAAATCTTCTTTCTGCCACCTGAATGTTATTCTTTATTGGACCCGAGATCTTACTCTTCAGTTCAGCTGAGCTATAGAAAATTTCTGTTTTCTTTTTTTTTTTTTTTCATAAACAAGGGTCTACTCCTACTGAGATTCTAAATAAACCTTTTTCTCTTTTAAAAAAATTACCTTCCTCCTACCTAGAAAACTGAGTTTTAAAAACTTCTTTGTTCTTGAAACAAAGAACTATTTTCTCTCTTAAAGGAAACAGAAAGACTTTCTTGCTAATTCATTAACAGGCAACTCTTAACAATTAAGCTATAGACATTTAACAAGTTACACACAGACATCAGCCTAACAGATCATGTACTCATGGAATATTGAGTAGGAGGGTGAGTCACCTCAGACCTTAATATAAAGTTTATATTATTCAGTTATGACAATAATTGTTCCTAATTATCTCAGGTTTCAAAAAACTTCAAATCTATGTACAGAGAACAAAGTCATATAAAATTAGACATGGGTAGGTTATTTGTAGTTAATGTTGCTCCAAATGAATAATAAAACTGTTTTCTTCTTCCAATATGTTTAGTCAAGTGAGAGCTTGTACTCTAATACAGATTTCTGAGCTAAATAGTTTTTCAGAATGTTTCATCAAAAATCCTCTGGTCTGAAACACTGAGTGAGTATGTAAATGCGAAAGGAAAAACAGGGTAATAGGAACAGGAGCCTGGGCCGGGCTCCTGAATCTCTTCCTCCCTGTCTCTGAGCATTTATTTCTCTTTGGGGCTGTCACTATGTAGTCAGTAAAGATAATCATTTGAAATTTCAAATATCCATTGAAGATACCATATAAAAGACGGAAGAAATAATAGGACCGCCTTACTTTGTATTTGATTTTGTAGAGCAGCATTTTATGCAACAGAGGTGCCAGGGAAACGCTGTATATTTATCTGTATTTTGTAATTCAAATCATGTGTCGGAGTTTGTTAAAGTGAGGACGTACATCCAGAGGAACGCCGGTGGGTTTAGGGGAAAAGGCACTAGTCTGTGATTTCTAGTACTGCTACTTTTATTTTTCAAAATTTAGCAAAAACCCATTGGCTTAATTCTGACTTGGTGCCAACCTTCAGAACGTAGGATTCAAATGAGTACAGAATTGTCTCAGAGACGTGGTTAAGTCCTTTTCATATCCATTACATTTTGGACTATAGATCTGTCCGAGCACCTCCCAAACACTGATAAAAATCACAACCTCCTTCAGGAACTATAAACTGTATTCTGCTTTCAGAAGAGAAAACCAAAACCTTTTAAGCTATATCCATGTACTGTCTACCCGGAGAAAACAACCCATTGTTCTGCCTATACAAATGAGTAATTTGACTAATTTTCCCCCCTGACTTGGCAGAATCTTTTATTGAACTGATTGAAATGACCAGATGTTTTGGCAGCTTCTGTAGACATAATCTAAGCAACTCGATAATTGACTTAAGTAAACGTATCAGGATGTGGACTGGCAATAGAATTGGGGATTCTCTTCTGTGATGACTTCAAATTCCATTTAAAAAGGCAAGCTGCTTGCGTAATTGAAACGCAGAGAAATTGGCACCATATCATTCATTTACTTTAGTAATTTATAGCCCCTTTAGATCTGAGCATCCTTGCAACTTTGGAAAGTAATGAAGGAAATGCCACAGCATTAGAGATCTATAAAAACTGTCTTCGTGGCTGTCTGCTCAAAGTGACGTAAAAGATTTCTCTGCATAAAAATCCCCAAATGGAAAAACTTAAGCAAATATTCACTTGACTCAGATTATCATTTCCTTGATGACATTTTGCATTTTCTTAAGTTTTTGAGTGTTTGACCTAAGAATAGTCAATACCAGAATTTTCCGTATCATTTTTTGTTTCTCTATTTTGCTTCTAGCATATTTGCTGTGTTATTATAATTTCTGCTGATATAAAAACATTCTTTATAAATAGCTCACAGAGGTCAATTTTCTCTTAAAAGCCTACAATTGTAAGAAATATTTCAAACTGTGGAATATTTCTTAGAAAGGGAAACAGTCTACATTTCTCTGCACACATGAAAGCCTGTTAGCCATGGCTGAGCACAGGACAGAAAGGCACTACAAATGTGAAACCTCGGGCTGGACGGCTCCCTCAGCTCTCTCTTCTTCTTTTCCACCTATGAGACTGAGGATTCCTCTTTAATTTGTTTAATAAACACGATTTTCAAGTGTCTTCTTTTCCCTTTTTATCACTTCCTTTTGCCTTCTCTTCATTCTTCCAAAAAAAAGAAAAGAAAAAAGTTACAAAGTGTGCACAGGGAGTATATGTGCAGGCACACAGAGACACACACACACACTCATATACACATGCACGTCTACACTTCCACCTAAGTAGATGATTAGCACCTGTGTCCAGGAGTTTGTACAAACTTCCTCTTTCTTAAGGACTTGGAGTGCAGAGACCATTACAGTTCTCTGATTGGCATATTGCACCCAGTGTTCTTTGTAAATATTGTTTTGTATCAGCATAGTAACAATTATGCCAGCAGCTTTCATTAATCATCCAAAGCTCTCTTTGGGTATTGTTTTTCCTTCGTGTGTTCAGAAGGCAGGCTGGCTCCGCAAGTCTTTCCCTGTGCTGTCCGACACGGGAGCCTTCTTGTCCTTGATAACAGGCAATGCTAATGACTGACTGACTGCTTGTTCACTTTGAAATCCCGCCTCGCTGGATGAGGGAAGACTACGGAGAAACGAAACCTAACCAAGGACTGCTTGAGGCCAAGGACAGAATGAAAATATTTTATGAGATGATTTAATGTGCTGTCACCCAGTGGGTGCAGGATCATGGCATTTTTTGGCAGACAGAAACCATCAGAACTACAAATGACCCAGTCCCCTGTGAAGTGCTGGTTAGACTGACACCTGCAGATGTGCTGAGTCTGTGGCTGTGGGGCCAGATGTTAACTAGCACTTAGGGACTCTCATGGCCAGGGCCATTTCCTTCACTTAATGATAGTCCTACCCTCCTACTCCTGCCCCTCTCACTATTTCTTGGTTGATCCTGGGTTTTGAACGTGGAACAAAACCCAACCTCACACACTTATGTATCAGCAGAAGCTGGCTTTGGTGCTTTTAAAAATGCAGTTTCATTTTGTCATGGTTTCTGATAGCAAATTGCTTATTTTATTGAAAAAGCAAAGGTGGTGGGGAGACTGGCATTTCATAAGTTAGTGTCCTGTACACAATCTCCCGTGAAATCCTCCAGGAAACCCTGAGTTGGCTGTCATTATCCACATGACATGGTTGAGGACTACAGGTCAAGGAAGTTACCAAGTAAATGTGCTAGGAATAGAACCCAGGTTTGCCTGACTCAAAAGTTCTTTCCTCTTACCCCAGGCAGCCAGGATGCTGTTCCATTGCATTTTTATAAAAGTGCTGTTTCTTGTGGCAGCTTTCTCATTAGTGAAAGGATATCAGGTAGAAAAAAAAAAAAAGTCAAAACCAATGATGCCCCAAACATTCATATTTATTTTCACAGTATTATGAGAAACTTAGGAAAGATTAAATTTTATTTTCCTGGCTCTATCTGTTGGAATAGTATAAGAGCATGGAGTATTGGCAGAAATATGGCTGTTTGATGTCAGGATAGCACAAATTTAAAAGGGAGATACTCAGCAAATTTTAATCTGTATACCAAGCTTCGAATAATTGGGAAACGTCTGCATGATTTATTGCATTTTTGTTCTTTGTGTGGATGTTTGGTGCTCTGTAGAAACAGCCATTGCCTTTTTTTTCCCCTCAACTTAGACTTTTTGTCCAGAAAGATGTTTCGAGAAAGGATAGAAAGATCTATTCATTCCTTTCTTCGCCGGGCGCGGTGGCTCACGCCTGGAATCCCAGCACTTTGGGAGGCTGAGGCGGGCTGATCATGAGGTCAGGAGTTTGAGACCAGCCTGTCCAACATGGTGAAACCCCATCTCTACTGAAAAGACAAAAATGAGCTAGGCGTGGTGGCACGCACCTGTAGTCCCAGCTACTCAGGAGACTGCGGGAGGAGAATCGCTTGAACCCAGGAGCCAGAGGTTGCAGTGAGCTGAGATTGTGCCACTGCACTCCAGCTGGGCAACAGAGTGAGACTGGATCAAAAAAAAGAAAGAAAGCTCTATTCAGTTCTTTTCAAGTCCATTTGTCAAGTGAATCGCATTTGTGCTTTCTCTTAAAAAGATGGTTCATAGTGTATGAGAGCAGATTTTGTAAATTAATATGATCATTAAAAACAAGCTGGCCTCCGCATACACCTCCTTTAAGTTGTTATTTGAGGCTGCCATGCTGAGCTCCACAGACAGCAGTTTTGGCATAGACCTGGGGCCCAGGGGAATATTAACTTACAAGGCTTTCCCTATTTTGCTTTTACTTGACTGAAACTATTTCAAAACGTAGCGACTGAAATACAAGTTGTTAAGTACACTTCACTAGAATCTAAGAAGTGTTTTTACCTCCTCTCTACTCTTTGGAGAAAACATGGTTGGGGAGTGAATTAGTGCACTCATAAGACATGTCCTGGCTGCTTCTGAATATCTATATCGACACATAGCCCAAACTTACAACAGGAGAGTTAAATTAAAAGTCAAGCCAAGATCATCTACAGTTAGATCTTATAAGCAACTTCAGTGTCACCCTAGGATTTTTAAAAACCATTTGTTTTATTAAACCTCATGAGTTCTAACAGAGTGGAGATGCCTTGTGTGAGTTGACATGATAAAGAGGAATTCTTTGGTTTCCAGTTGACAGAAACCAAAGGAGCCAAATCTAGAGTTTCCAGTCCTAACTTTGCAAAGATGTCCCTGTCCCTTTCTCTCTGGTTGGGCTGTGTCCCTAGGAATCAGGTGCTAGAGTGGGGTGGGAGTGTGAGGGGCTGGGGTTTGGGAATGGGGTGATCCTCTGAAGCTCTGTGGAGGGTGCGAATTTTTATTCTTTCCATGTCTGCCTATGTGTGGCTCAGGGCACACCCGCCTGTTCCTCCGTGTGTGGTGTGTCCCCACTCCTCCACCCCAGGGTGCAGGGTCAGACACTGCCTGGGTACAGTCACAGGAGGCTGGGAAGTGTCTGTGGGTCTCCAGCAGCTGGAAAAGGTTTGAGTCCCGTTGGCAGATGTTTGCTGTTCCAGCCACTTCATTAACGTTGGAAACAAAACCCCTTACTATTCTGACCAAAGCCCCGCTTCATGATTGACAGCTGGGGTGTGCTTCCTCCCACAGAAGCCCTTTACAGTCTGAAAGCAGGAAAGAGGGAGTGGGAAAAAGAAAAGGGAGATGAGGGCGAAAAGGGAATTGGGCTAGATGCCATTGCTAAAAACCCGAAATGAGAGAGGCTCATTTAAAGAGAAAGACAAACTGAAAACGACTAGTTAAGATTTGATGTCCCATCTAACGTATTATTTTCCCACTCATTCATTTATTCAGGACATATTTACTGAGAACCGACTATGTGCTATATGGGTATTGGTGATACAGATGAATGATATAACATAGGGAGCAGGCCCACCTGATCATTGTCCAGTGGGTGAAATAAACACGCAAAGGACAATACAGTACAGGATATGCCACCATAGAAGTAGGAATCCGCAGCTTTGGGGAGTGGGGAGACACTTCACAAAGGAGGTGACATTTGAGATGAGTCTCTAGGTTTTGGGGCAGAGAAAGGGGATAGGATGCAGAAGGCATTCCAATGAAAGGGAACAAACTTGTATAAACGCATAGATTATGAAAGCCCATCCTTGTGAAGCAGGTTTTGTGGTCACCATTTACAAATGAAAAAACTGAGGCTCAGCTTAGGGAGTAAGTGACAGAGAGCGCAAGGCTCTAGACTCCAAGATCAGGTATCTCTCTCTCTTTCCACTGCACAGGGGACTTGTGCCCCCAGACCCCTTCTGAGATTTCTTGCCGCTGTAGCGCAAAATAGAAAAGATGGAAAATCCAAAGAGGTGAATTGGAATTTTTACTTCTTCACCTATTAAAACACTGCAGATTTCAAATCAAATAACTCATCTGCGGGAGTGTCTGGATTTTGTGAATTTTGTGCCTGTGGCCGAGTGGAAGCCGAGAGGAATGAGAGCGCTGGGAGACGCGGTCAGCCAAGGCGAGGCCGGTCCCTCCTGGCCCCGGTCTTGGGCTCTGTCCCTGCGAGTGAGCCGCCTGCAGCCATCCGCCGGGCAGCACCGCGACCAGGGGCACGCGAACGCGAGTCCAGACCCGGGTTTGGAAAGAGGGAAGAAGGAGAGGAGGAGAAGGGAGGTTAAAAAGAGAGAGAGGGAGCGATAAAACAAGGATGAACGATGCGGAGAAGAAGGGAGGGCGGAAGAGAGAAAACAGAAGCGGGAAATTCGACAGAGGAGGAGAGGCCCGAAGTGCGGGGAGCATAGCGCGGAAGGGAGAAGTGGGAGGGGAGAAGAGCAGAGGAGTTAGTGGCGGTGGAAGGAAGGGGAAGAACCAGAGAGAAGAAAAGAGATTGAGGAAAGCAGAGCAGTGCAAAGTCGGGGCCCGGAGTAGTGCCCCGAGTGCGCGCATTCCGTCGGCACACGCTGGGCAGACAGAAAGTATAAACGCGACGCGGTCGGCCCCTCGCGGGGCGTGGGGTCCTGGTGCTGTCGCTCAGGTGCTGGTCCCCAGCTCCAAGCCCGCCTCGTAGCCGGCGCTGCGGGTGAGATCGCCCGCAAGCACTCAGTGTACTGGCGGCTGCCTACCAGCGGCTCACTTTCCTGGGGGCGCCTAGAGCTCCTTGCCCGGCATTGCCCTGGGAGCGAACGCTGAGCCCCTGGACCCCAGCCTCGACTCAACGCAGCGGTTTCCTTCTCGGCTTGCGCCGCGGAGAACACCCTCCGTCGTGGGGTCGGACGGCGACGCTCGGGCTGAGCGGTGAGCTGTCCCGGGTCCCGCGCCTTGACCGCGGACCAGCCTCAGGGTCCCGCCGCGGAAGCAGGGGGCGCGCCTGGGACCAGCCTGGCGACCCCACAGTCCGGCACAGGACCCCCGGCGCCACCCGGAAACCTGGCAGCAGTTCTTGCCTGCCCTTCAGCCGTCTCTGCATGGAGAAAGAGAATGAAGGAAAATAATTCTAGATGGAGAGGAGGGGAGGGGAGGCCAGTTTGCAAATACTTCGAGAAAGAAGTTCCTCAAAGACGCGTTGCGGGCTTTCTCTAATGCTAGGCTGTGACTTGGCCTGTTAACATCTATGTTCTCACGCCTGCAATCCCAGCACTTTGGGAGGCCGAGGCGGGTGAATCACGAGGTCAGGAGTTCAAGACCAGCCTGGCCAAGATGGTGAAACCTGGTCTCTACTAAAAAATACAAGTTAGTCGGGCGCGGTGGCAGGTGCCTGTAATTCCAGCTACTCAGGAGGCTGAGGCAGGAGAATCACTTGAACCTGGGGAGCAGAGGTTGCAATAAGGCTAGATCAAGCCACTGCACTCCAGCCTGGGCCACAGAGTGAGACTCGGTCTCAAAAAAACAAACCAAAAAAAAACCTATTGTCTCTAACAGCCTAATGATTAGTCCTCTGGGCGTGTCCCTCCCTCCGAGTTTAACCACCGTCCCAGGCGCCCGCACTGACTTGCTTCCGCGGCCACCAGGGCCCCCTGGGCAAGCAGCTCCGCGGAGAGCCCACCGGCACTCGCTGACGCTTCTAGACTGGGAGCCGGGAGGAAATGTCACCGACCCCAAACTCGGCCCGAGGGAAGGCCATCGCGTCTATACTTCTCAGTGTCCCTGTCGTGCGTTTTCCTTCCAACCCCGCACCCACTCATTCCAACATAAAGTTGTGGAAACGGGTGCGCACTGGGCTGTTCCCGCCTAACACCGGGCGCGACTCAGGCTGCCGGAGGCTTCCCGGGCGCGGAGGCTCGGCGGGATCCCCTTTACGCAGTAATTCCAATGAACAACTAAAGTCCGTACAGATCTTGATTGGAACAGACCCTAAGACTAGGAGGCTGGAAAGAAAAAGGCAAATCACCCAATAAACACCTGTCTTCGCGACTCTCTAACCCGGTCGTATCGCGAGGGATCCGGAGATTGAAAGCCCCTTTGCCGGAAGGCTCGGGCGCTGGGAGAAGCCTGAATGGGACAGACTACCCCAGTGCCCGCCTGCTCCCTAGAATCGTGCAGCTCTGGCCCTTTCCAACGAGGAAAAAAATGTTTTATAAACAGTGTTTTTTTTTGTTTTGTTTTGTTTTTGTTTTTTTTAAGGCACACTTTTAAAAAGTCAGAATCTCGCTCTTGTCGCCCAGGCTAGAGTGCAGTGACGCGATGCCGGCTCACTGCAGCCGCGAACTCCTGCGCTCAAGATTTCCTCCTGCCTACACCTCTCCAGTAGCTGGGACTACAGGTTTCCTCTTGCGTCAACCTCTCCAGTAGCAGGGACTACAGGCGTGCACCACCATGCCTGATTGTTTTTAATTTTTCTTTTGTAGAGACAGGGTCTCCCTATATTGACCAGGCTGGTCTCAAACCTCTGGCCTCAAGCTATCGTCTCACCTCGGCCTCCCAAATGTTGGGATTACAGGCGTGAGCCACCGCGCCCGGCGATAACTCACACTTTTATTAATTTTTCTTTTCTTATCTTTTTTTTTTCCTTCTCAGTTTCTTATCAGGGTAACGGACGGGACCAGGGTCATTGGTTTGGGATCTTGGGTCAGTCAAGTTTGCAACTTCAGTGCATAAGTCCTATGCTCCGAGCGTGCAGGCTCAGCGCTAGCTGCAAGGCTGCGAGTGGAGGGCTTGGGAAGTCGCGGTCTTTGGGAAACCGTCCACACGGGGAAGGAGAAAAGCACGGTGGGTCTTCGGGGGCACTGGCGCTGTGGCCCGAAGTCCCGGGAGCCTAGTGAGGACTAGACTTCTTTCTAGTAAGAGAACCGAACGTGCCCTCCCGCTGGGTTGCGGGTATTGGGAGCCGGGCCGCGGGTGGCAGGACAGGCACTAAGGTGAGCATGGGGGACACTGCCCCGGGGAGCTACCGGCCAGGGCCTTGGCCGCGGCGCGCTCTCCCCGCACCGCGCACACACTCGTGCACACACACCTGGAGCGCGTCCCGGCGGGGAGGGGGAGGAGAGCCAAAGCGAGCGTCTTAAAATAGAGAGCCAGGCAGAGGAGCGCGAGACACCAGAGCTGGAGGCAGCGAGTGAGAGCCGCCGGGCACTAGGCGCGCAGGTCGGCGCCGGAGCAGCACGGGCGGGCGGGGGCGGGGTGGGCGCGGACGCCCCTCAGCGCACACTCCGCACCCGGCCCTGCAGGAAGCTCGCGCTGATTGACAGCTGCGTTGTCCCAAAAAGGCTTAGCGAAGATGTTGATCTGCGGGTGGGTCTAAACGCGCGGCAGACGCGCCCGCTACCCGCTCTCCTCCGCGCGCCACCCGAGCCCCGCCGCCTCCCCGGCTGCCGGGAGCGGGGCCGAGGCCCCGCCGTCGCGCCAGCCCAGCGGCCCCGGCCGGCCGGGCACTCGCAGCCGCGCTCGGGCCGGCAAACGCTCGACCCGGCTCACCATGCACTGCCACGCCGAGCTGAGGCTGAGCTCGCCCGGCCAGCTCAAAGCAGCCAGGCGGCGCTACAAGACTTTCATGATCGACGAGATCCTCTCCAAGGAGACCTGCGACTACTTTGAGAAACTTTCCCTCTACTCCGTGTGCCCGTCGCTGGTCGTGCGACCCAAGCCCCTGCATTCCTGTACGGGTAAGACGCTCCGCTAGGGGATAAGTGGGGTTCGGTAGCTTTCACGTCCGTGTGGGTCGCCTGTGCTTTGCAACCCGAGGTGGAGAGCAAGGGTTAAGGGATTTTTTCCTGCACCTCAGTAAACGGTGGGCATTGCAAAGGCATCTGCGACGCGGCCGGGAAGGGCCACGCAACGTGTGGATCGCACGAGTGGAAATAAAATAAAGGCGCCGGGGCCTTAGGAGAGGGCTGCTCGCGCAACGCCTGATTGCCCTGCTCGGAGAACGCGTGCTCGTTCCGTGCTGAAAGTTAAAACACTTGACCAGGTTCAGCGCCTAAATCATTGTTTCAGGAAGTGGTGGTGTGAATTTCAAACTTGAGCTTGGCGGCCTTGCATCTCACCTTGAGTTAACTTGTCCAACCTCTTACAGTCTCCACTGTGAATTTTACAAGTAAATCAATATCCTGAGGTTCTCAACAAAATCCCAAATTCACTGAGCTTTGCTTAAAATGATCGCGCTCTGGGAAAGTAGTTCTGGAGTACGTTGCCTTTGTGGCACAAGCCGAAAAGGTCACCCTCGTTTGTCTTAAGTGACCAAAACCAACAATGATAACAGTAAAAACATTACTCAGAACTGGTTTTCTCTCTTCACAGGAGCTAAGACCAATAGGAAAGATAAAGAGAACTTAACACATATATTGAAAACGTAGTAGAGTTTCTTTTGTCTTTTTTTTTTTTTTCCTTTTTGTGGAGAACGGGGTCTAGCTATATTACCCAGGCAGGTCTCGAACTACTGGGCTCAAGCTATCCTCCCGCCTCTGCCTCCCTGAGAGCTGGGATTACAGGCGTGAGCCACCGCGCCCGGCTGAAAACGTAGTAGAGTTTCTATCGAAAGTAAAGCCAATGTATTTTTAAAACTTTAAATGCATTAAGAGAAGCTCCAAGTTTCAAAGTATCTTGGCATTGTTAGGATTTAGGTTATGGAACGTGGGTATAATAAAACAAAAAAGAAGTAGGAGCACTGTTTATCAGAAAAAAAGTTATTAAGTGTGCTTTTCATTAAAGGTGAACATAAAGTACTTCCAAACCAAAAGAAGCTTTGAGGTTATGTTAGTTGCATGGGAGGCATGAGATAAATTAAATTACACTTACAATGAAAAAATGAAGGGCCACCAGTTTGGGAAGATATTTTTTGGAACATTCAGTTGTTAATGCTCAATGCGTGGAATCCTGTGTTTTCTCTTGGTTCCACTGATAGTCCCTATATGACAATCAGTAAACATATGATAAATACATTCAGTGGAGTTCTTTTAAAACCAAATTGTTCCTACATGTATTTGGTTGTAAAATGTATACGATATTCAGTTATGTCTTTTTAAAGTTAATTTTTCTGTAAGGTAGAATTAGGCCTGATATCCCATAACAAGCCTTGTAATACTGAATTTTTAAAACCAAGAAATATATGAAACAAGGAACAAATAAGAAATTTTAGAAACAAGATAGATCTCCTGAGAATTGATATTTTTACATTTGTGTGTAAGGTGGTTGTGGACCCTTGGACACGTATATACTGAATAGGGGTGATAGGTTGAATATTGTTTTGAGTACAAATCATCCTTTGCTATAATAATTCAATTCCCTTTGAGGAAAAAAAGAGGATCTGTTTCAGTCATTAACATTGCTTATGGGACATTCCCAGGACAAAACAGAACAACTTCTAAGCACCTAGGTAGAGCCTAGTGCCGACAGAATTTTCAGTGACTTTGTGCTCTGCGTTGACTTGAAGGCAGCTTTTCCTGGCTTATAGGAGTCACAGAATCAGATCTTAGAAGAAAATATGGCAGAAGAGGAGTAATAAATCGCTGCAGAGAATCGTCATTCAGTCAGAGGTGGCTGAGTAAGTGCTGTGTTTTGTTGAACCTTGTGTGGGAAAGAAATCAGAGGAAAATGAAATGATTCATATGTAGTTTTGTGAGTGTTATAAGTGAAATGAGCGTATGTCACAGACTTCAGTATTGCTCAGTCTTGTGCTTTTTGAAGTTCACTGATGGTTCGTGGCAGAGGGTGGTTGTTGGCAATGGTGTTCTGGCCCCATTATTCCAGTGCTTTCTTCTTTCAGGTTGTTAGTTGAAAATGTGTCGTGATTTTGCTCTAGTTGAGAATTAAAATATAGAAACTGGGATTTGCTGGTGGAATTAAACCCATAAAAACTGGCTACAATAGTTCATACTTTCAAATCATAAGCCTTCATTGGGTTTACAGTTACAGTTAAAGCCTTGCATGTATTAGATCATGGGAATCCCATTAGTGACTTCTCAGGGCTTTTGCAAATACCATACTTTCAAAGCATTTTTCTTTTTTCTTCAGTTAAGGTCAGGATAAAAATCTTTGATTAGATGAATGTAACCTTTTTTTCTTATTAATTGAAAAAAACAACAATAAGTTGCTGGCATCCCGATGGAAACTGTAATTTTTTTCTTTTCTTTTCTTTTCTATTCTTTTTCTTTTCTTTTTTTTGCTAGATAGAACGAAATGTTTAGCACTTGTGGTGGAAGCAAAATTGTAAGAAGTTCAAGTGAAAGGCATACATTGGAATTAACGTTATTGAACTTTCTCAGCCTTTCATTTGGTGGTTTAAGATTTAAGTAAGTGTAACAGAAGTAAACTGTGTCAGGTAAAATAATGAAAACTAAGAGGAAAAAAAAGCCTCAAAATTAAAAACTTACCAGCATGTACAATAAGTACATAAAATTGGGATGGAAAGAAAACTACAACATTGAAAAAAAAAAGTGCATAAGGAAACAGTTCATGCTGTGTAGATTTAGCAACCTAAAGGTCAATTTATGATACCAGATATCAGGCAGAATGGTATGTATTCAAGCAAACTGAGACATGGAAATAGTTTTCATCTCAGGCAGATAATCACCTGACAGGATTTTATTGTTAGACACTCTAGCCTTGATGGAATCTTCACCTTCCAAAAATTATTGATTGACAGGCCCTTTCTTATTATAAACACAATAATTTTAGTCCTAGAAAGCTGTCTCTCAATTTCTTTCAGTTTCCTAGTACGTCTCATAAATCACCCTAATAGACACTGCAAAAGGGAGTCCTTGCCCTGTAAGCCCCACCGCAGAAAGGTTTATCATTACATTTAAACTAAAATGTAAACAGCTAAGCCCAAAAGAATGCGTCCTTTTGACAACAGTTGTCATTCAGGCCATTGGTGAGGGGTGGCATATGTTTAGAATTAAGTTAGTATATAACAAGGTGGTTTTATTTTTAAATCTGTAAGCAGTAATCCCTGTTCAGAGGGAAGTGTATTGCAATTTAGAAATCAGCAATGAGCTCCCAAACTTCAGAGCATTGACCGTCATTACAAAGGCCAAAAAAGAGGTGCGTTTTAGGATGTCATAAATATGCTTAACTTTAGGATGCTTTATTTTCTTTTTCTGGTTGTGATTAATATTTCTTGGTGGAAAAGCCCACTTGAAGAAAGCTGGTTTCTTGGGGTCGAATGGTTTGCGGAAACATCGGCATGGTCATTTTCGAAGGCTCTGCCTTTCTGTCTGATCTTTAGAATCAGGCAGTTTCTAAATTTGAGGCGTGTTGAGAAAAAATGGATAACTTGCTTCACAAAAATAAGGATTGTTACAATTTAGCCTAAGGGTTTTCACATGAAGATACTGATAAATGAGCCTATGGTACTAATCACTTTTATTACAATTTGTGTACTTAGAACCTAGAATTACCTTACATTTGCACATGCACATTTGTGGGGAGGTGAGTGTAGATACTTGGACATTTTACAACCTGAGAACAGGATGAGACTTTTAATTATTCCTCTAACTATAATCTAATTCCTTTCCCCTTCTCTGGCAGAATGATTCTGTTGAATCTCTCACCTCTCTCTGATCTTTGGTGGTTAGACCTACAGAGCTGGAGGGGCTCATAAAATCACAGATCAATATCCCCAAGCAGAAGGTATTTTTTGCAAAGTGCCAGGGTCACGTCAGTGCTTCGGTATCGTTTCAGTCCACTGTATGCCACTCTCCTCCTTGTCAGAGTACTCAGAAATCAGGAAGACTTTTCCAACTTGGTTACACACCCAGGGCTAACCTGTGCAGTCACACCCAGGGGACAATCAATCAGCCAATTAGAAGGGACATTTGGGGAAGGGTGTTTATCTTTTAGGAGGTGGCATTGAGAACATTTTATCCTTTGGTGGATCCAAGAGAAGCAAGTTCTTTGGGGTAGTGTCCTTGGGTGCATTTTTATCACAAACATTGGGTGTCATCCCAGCAAAAAATTAAATGCAGTGCAGGCATGTATAATGTCTCATTTGGGAGTACGGGAGCTGGCTAGTGCTTCATGGACTTGGCCCTGGTGACTCTCCCAATCTCAGCTTGGTCTTTTTTAGTCAGAGACCCAAACCCGTAGGATCTTGGGAACCTGAGAGTTGGACACTGGAATGTTAATGGAGAAACATAAACCAGGGTCTGGGAAAAGCGATCGTTATCAACAAGCATTTGTATTTCTGCCAGAGGCACATAAGCTTTTATTAGCAATTACTCATAACTGATTATCCTGTTCCCATTGTAAGGGTGAATAAACAGAGGGATGCACCGGGTCCAGGACTCATCCACGGTCACAATATATTTGGAACCGAGCTCTTTTGGGATCCTTAGCTGTTATCTCACCACTCCTTAAGTTTTATAACTCTTCTGTTAGAGATGCCAAGGGGTTCCTTAGGAGTCAGTTGTTGCTTTTTTTTTTTTTTTTTTCTTTCAATAGCACGATCTCGGCTCACTGCAACCTCTGCCTCCTGGGTTCAAATGATTCTCCTGCCTAAGCCTCCCGAGTAGCTGGGATTACAGGCTGTGTTTTTAGTAAAGACAGGGTTTCACCATGTTGACCAGGATGGTCTCGTACGCCTAACCTGGTGATCCACCCGCCTCGGCCTCCCAAAGCGCTGGGATTATAGGCGTGAGCCATCACGCCCGGCTGTGGAGTCAGTTTTAACTCATGAATAGTTCATTAGCAGTGTCTTCTCTGGCTCTGATTTTTCTCATAGCAAACGAGCAAATGATTAGAAATTTTGTTCACAGGTTGAAATGCCCCTCCAAATGTCCACTCTTCACTATCATTTAATTCAATAATTTCATTCAACAAATAGTTGTATTTGCTTGGTGATGGCATTGTCATTGAGTACATTGTTTTGAAACTTAATCTAACTGTTGACTAGCAGTTAGGGTGTTTAAAAAAATCCCTCTCAACTACTTGTAGAACCATTGCTTAACCCTTCTTTCTTTGTTTTTTATTTGTTTTGTTTATTGTTTTTTTTTTTTCCTAGTGTATGTGAGAGGCAGTTGGGATATGGGAACATTTGGAATATGGAATTGGGATATGGGAACATTTAATACTTTTGCTTACTATGTGGAATTTTCTCTTTGAACTCTACCTACAGGGTGTTATCACCGGTAAAATTGTCAAATCAACTTTGCTAAATACAACTCAAATGGAACTCTATTATTAGGCTGATTTCCTACAGTATGTTTGTTTTTTGCTGGTTGTATTTCTGTATCCAAGACTGAATTTGTGATAGAAACGTGGCTAGTATAAAGTTGTTAGTTTTAGCATACTCTAGAAATCAGAGTGAAAAGATTAAATGTAACGTATCCCAAAAATCTATATGAAACGGAGTAGGGCTTGCAAAGGATTATTTCAATTATAAAGAGAGATTAAAAGGAAAAAAAGAAGGGAAGAAGGAAAGAAAGAATGGGTTTCTTTGAAATTCTTGAGGCTGTGCAGATTCAGTGTCATAGCACAGTGTTCCTCCGAAGGGCTGTACAGGCAACACAAAGGTGGCCTGTGAAATTCTGTCACTCCGTGGATACTAAATGGCTAAAGTCGATTCTACTTAGACATGTTCTGGGGCCTCCTCAGGGTTGAGATCCAGAGCCTAAGCTCTGTGCAGCATTTAGCCTTCGCTCTGGAAGGCTGAGTAAATGTTAAACCAGAAGCAGTTTTCGGTGTTATTTGCACTTTGTTTTGAGGTCAGGTAGGAGGAGCAACAGATGCAAAGGTAGGTACGTCACCTGGGCTGAGGCCTCTTCATTTGTTTTTATTTTTGTTTTTTTTTTCTTTTTTGAGACAAGATCTTGGTCTGTTGCCCAGGCTGGAGTGCCGTGAGGCGATCTTGGCTCACTGCAACCTCCGCCTCCCAGGTTCAAGCGATCCTCCCACCTCAGCCTCCCTAGCAGCTGGGACTACAGGTGCGCGCCACCACGCCTGGCTAATTTTTATATTTTTAGTAGAGATGGAGTTTCACCGTGTTGGACAGACTGGTCTCGAACTCCTGACCTCAGGTGATCTGCCCACCTTGGCCTCCTGAAGTGCTGGGATTACAGGCGTGAGCCACGGCACCCGGCCGAGGCCTCTTCATTTGTTCTGAGCTTGTGAATGTGCATGCCCTGGAGCCTGAGGGTCCTCCTTGCCACATGTCCTGCCCACGACTGTTGTTAGTGGACTAGAGTTAATGGGTCTATGGCTAAGCCCATTGACAAGCTCTTAGGTGGGGTGTGGTTAGAGGACTGCAAGGACGCAGATGGGATGCATAGATGGAAGCCTCATTTTGCGTCCTCTGTTGGGGATGCAGTTCAGTTTTACCTCCAGTCTTATGGAACTGGTGTTTCCAGTGTGGCTCTAGGGATGCTCTCACAACTGGGGTAGCCACCTTTTATCCAAGAACTTGCTAACGCCCACAGGTGCTCAAAGGACGGGCAAAACACCACTGTGCTGCAGGTGGCACGTTCTCTTGGAAGCAGCATGACAAGAAGAAGGAGAGAAGGATTGAGGGCATTCGCGTAAAAACTGCACACGTAGAGAAGCACATTGGGCCTGCCTGTCGGTGCTTGCCTCCATTTTACCTGCCTGAGAGGATGGAATGGTAGTTTTCTGTCCACAGCACAGACCACAAAATCAGAATTCGCATTAGGATTTATTAGTAACGGGATTCAGACTTTGTACAAACTTGGTGGCATTAACAAATACTCTCCAGGAAAAGAGGTGTTTGGTTTGTTTGTTTTTTAACCAGAAAACCTTTGCAAACCCTCAGGATTTAATTTATTTTTATTACAGCTTAATAACAGTTAGAAGAAGAAAAGTCTTGTTAAAATAAATGCTCTAAATAAAAACACAGTTAATTTTCCATTACCGTGTCTAATTACTCATCATCACCAGGGCATTTTTATATGGCAATTTAACTTCTTGAAAGTGGAAACTTGGCACACATTTAAGGAAGAAAGCGATGCACCTAGATAGATATCAGAAGATGGTCTAATTATATTTGGGCTCGAGTTGAATCTTACATATGATTGCTCTGAAGAAGAGAGAAGAGAGGGCCCCTGTCCCTAGTCACTAAGGAGAGCCTCTGGTTTCTTGGGGGCCAGTTGAAATTGAATACAGATGGAGAGAATTCTGAATATTAGGTGATGTTCAAGTACCTCTGAAAAGGGCCCCTGCCAGTCACCAGTTGGAGCTGATTTTAGGACTACTTGAGAGGTCTGGAGGGCAGCTCTGTGGGCCTCCACCTGGCAGAGTGCACACAGATGACACAGCCTTCCTCCATGCAGAGGTCAAAAGACGGCTGAAGAGAAGCCAGGCTGGGAGGATCTCAGCACCAAATTAACTACGTTCCGTGTACAAGCAGACACGCTTGCAGGATTCCTTTTTATCACATCTTTCCAGCTTACCAACATGTCCTTAGGAACATATTCATCTGGGTATTGAGGAAAGATGAGTATTTTCTGTTGTTGTTGTTGTTGTGTTTTTTTTCTTTGAGACAGAGTCTCGCTCTGTCACCCAGGCTGGAATGCAGTGGCGCAATCTCGGCTCACTGCAAGCTCCACCTCCCGGGTTCAAGTGATTCTCCTGCCTCAGCCTACCGAGTAGCTGGGATTACAGATGTCCGCCACCACACCCAGCTAATTTTGGTATTTTTAGTAGAGATGGAGTTTCACCATGTTGGCCAGGTTGGTCTCAAGTTCCCAACCTTGTGGTCCACCCGCCTTGGCCTCCCAAAGTGCTGGGATTACAGGTGTGAGCCACTGCGCCCCGCCAGATGAGTATTTTCACAATGTGCATTGAATAGGATTGGCTGCTGCCTAGGTGATGTCAGTGCACTTCTGATCATTTTTTTAAAAAGACCCAACGTATGCATTTGGTAAGTGATATGATGATTAGCCTTTGGTTTTTCTTATTCAGGGATTACTTACCATGTGGAGAAATGGAGCAGTCTTGGGCCTGATGGAATGTCATGAAGTGGTGGCTGTATTTCTGTCCTGGGAAATACCTGGTACTGGCAAGTCCTTGACACTGGTAACCTGCCAGCCTCCACTGCCCAGCTCTTTCTTTCCCAGAGTCCTTTTCCTCTGGTGAATTAACCATCCCTGAAACTCAGGATGAGGGGCTTTTCCCAAAAGAGGTCCCAGTCTTGTGTGGATTGAAGGAAGTTAACTTCCATGCGTAATTTAACCAGTATCTAGGGGGAGCTAACTTTGCACATTTCCTTTTTTTTTTTTTTTGAGACGGAGTCTCGCTCTGTCGCCCAGGCTGGAGTATAGTGGCCGGATCTCAGCTCACTGCAAGCTCCGCCTCCCGGGTTCACACCATTCTCCTGCCTCAGCCTCCCGAGTAGCTGGGACTACAGGCACCCACCACCTCGCCCGGCTAGTATTTTTTGTATTTTTTAGTAGAGACGGGGTTTCACCGTGTTAGCCAGGATGGTCTCAATCTCCTGACCTCGTGATCCACCCGTCTCGGCCTCCCAAAGTGCTGGGATTACATGCTTGAGCCACCACGCTCGGCCTGCACATTTCCTTAATGGTAAGTTATAGACAGTGGAATGCTGGTATTGTATCTTCTTATCTTGAGGAGATATCATGGGCAAGAAGAGTTGCTGAGACTCCTTTTTCTGAGTCTTACAGTACTTATCCAAAGGGAGCTACAAACTTGAGAGAAACGCTAGAAATACTTTATACCCTAAACCATATTCATGGCATGGCAATAATAGTAATAGTGACTTTTTAGAAATTACTTAACATGTAATAGGTACTAGACTCAGTGCTTTTTGATGAGCTTCAAAATATCCCTATGAAATAGGTTTATCATCTCCTTTGGTAATGCTAGAACCCTGGAAGCTAAGTGACTTTCCTGAAGTCACAAGATATAAAGAGAGCTCTTATGAAGCAATAAGAAAAATGGGCAAAGGCTACAATCAGGCAATTCATAGAAAGGGCGATCTCAATGCCCAGTAAATGTAAAAGGATGCTCAACCTCGCTGATAAGTGGGAACACCCGAATTAATATGAGATACCATTTCACCCTCACCGGGTAGGCCAAAATGAAAGGACAATATTGGTTGATGACAAGGAGATGGAGCAACAGACATCCTCCCCACTTCGGTGGGAGTGTTGTGTGGTACGATTACTTTGGAGAGCAGTTTGGCAACACCTGGCAAAGCTGCAGACGCACATACGCTAGAGCTCAGCAGTTCCACTTCTGGGTATGTGCCTGGAGAAACCAGTGTATAAGTGCAAAAGGATACCTGTAAAAATGTTCATCTGTGTGTTATGTTAGTAAAAAATAGAAAACAATTTAGCTGTTCTTTCGGAAGGAAAAAGGTTAAAATAATATATGCTATATCCATGCAGTGAAATTCTATGCAGCAATTAAAATAAATGAACCAGATACACTTGTATTAATATGGATAAATTTTAGGAATACAATGTTGAGAAAAAAAAGTTGTAGATTGATACATACTGTCTGATACCATTTATATAAATGGTTGAAAAGGCACAAACTAATGCTACATATTGTTTAGAGAGGCAGGGGCATGGGAGTGGGGAGTGCTAACCACAGGTTTTTATTTTCCTATATAATTTATTTATTTATTAAGATAAAAAGGCCTAATGCAAATATGGCTAAGTATTACGATGTGATGAAACTTGGATCATGGCTACATAGAAGTTACTGACATTATTCTTTGTACTTTTCCATACATCTGAAATTTTTCATAACATAAACATTAAAAAGTGGTAGCACAAGAGACCACACATGTCCACAGAACTCTTAATCTTGTGGAACTTTTGATCTTTTTCTTAACAACTTTTCTATCCTGAAACAGTAGCTTTTAAATACAGAGCTTGTTGTACATAGTCTCACAGTGGGAAACTGAGAACACTTTATAACTAAACATATGTACAGCTCACACTGAAGCAACCACTGTGGCTTCTGAAAGTGGCTTTTGGATCTTACTAACCTTGCCTGGCTGGTTGAGGGTATTATTTATCACCAAGATAACTGCTGTTTCCCCGGTAATGCTCTGGCATAGAATAAAGAGTCTCTGAGTTGGGTACATGCTCTTGAAGGATGACTGATAGAGTATTTGGTCCCCCAATTGTGCAAGAGAGAGTTGTCAGGATTTTTCTGCTGCTTCTTAATGATGTTTAAAATCATTATAAACTGCCTCTGACTGCACCTTGCTTTTACGAGTATTTGTTGATATGGCAATATCAACAAATTTCACCTTAGCATTTCACCAGTGGTCCTCTGTTTTTGACAGTTTCGTTTACAGAAATTATCTAAGGACAGCTGTGATTGAACCAAATCATCTAAAAATGTTAACATGTAGCTTCTTAGCAGGAAAGAATAAAGTTGATATTGGCATATTATCTGTCCAAGTTCTCTTTATAGTCCATAATCATGATTTGATTTTAAAACTTTGTTCAATATGTGGTATTGGGGACTGTTAGAAGGGATGAATGTTACCATGGTGATCTCACAGAGCTGTCTGTTACCAGTAATCAATGGTCGTCCTGTTGTTTGGAGGAGTTAACCTGGACCACATTTCACTCCCTAATGACAGCAGTAGTGGCAGAAGCTTTATTCATCCCAACACCAAAGACATTTTTCTTTTCTCTGCAAAATAGTCCCAATTTAGAAATGTTGCTTTTAGACATTTTGGCAAAAATGTGGCCTTTTGGGAGCTCTATCTTTCCCTTCTAAAGGGAAAATATTAGTGTGGAAGAAACAGTTTGTACAATGAAGAGTTTGCCAAAGCATTTCCCCTCCTGCGAACGCTCCTGTCTGCCTAAATAAATTCGTAGACAAAGAAACAAATTAAAGCTCTGGAGGGGGCCTTATCCCAGCCACACGGTCTGTGGCCAGTGTTGCTGTACTTTCTTTAGTGCTAAGAACGAGCACTGTGCCCGAGCTGGACGTGATGGAAAGGATGGTGGCTCTATCAGATTCGTTTTCAGGGTTCAGACTTTCGTGGGTTACAGGACAAAGTCCTTCTGCATTTTATATTACCCAGGTAGTCGCACAGTCTGGCTGGGATCAATTAGACGGACACTTTGCTTGTGCCTCACTCTTTCGACCTCCTGGAACTCTCCAGTGAAACCTTATTCCTCGTAAAATGAACTAGCCAGGCTTGGGGCTGTGAATGTAGGAAACATTATCAAGGAAGATATTCCAAAGAGCCGCCGTGGGACTGCATAAGTCAGAAAAAATGTGGAGGACTTCCTCCTGCAACCCAGGAGAGTCTGTTCCCTGGCAACAAATCTGACAGATCCACTTTGAATCCTCTGTCTGGGACCACTTGGGAAAAGACAAGCAAGGATTTAGGATATTTAGGGTAAATTTTAAACGTGTTTCACTGAAAGAGAGAGAGAGAGGAAGGTGTTTTAATATGGTTCCAATCTAAGACCTTTCTTTTCCATGACTACAAATTTTACTGAAATAGTTGGTAAGTCACCCAGAGGAGTTATTTCGGGAAGGTGTTGTTAATTTTGTTATCCCTGGATATCATGGTAACTTATTAATGCTCTCAGCACGTTAGACAGCTGTGGCTATTGGAAGCATGTTTCCAATCATCAGTTTAGAGCAAGGCATGAAGGAACAGCCTATTGGAGTGCTTGCCTTTTTTCTACTAGGAGATTGGGGCTTTGCTGGTTAGAACAATCAGCTGCTGAACCGCATGTTTCATTTCTTAGGGAGCTGCTAAATAGGAGTAACAACATTAATAAATGGTGCCCAGCTCTGCGCTAGGTGCTTGTGTACATAAATGTGTTCTAGCGAAATAGTTACTATTACCACTGCTTTTCAGGCAGAGAAAGTGAATCTCAGGGAGGTTAAGAAATGGGAATGGGGTCACATGAATAAGTGGCAGGGTTGAGATTGGAACTTGCATCTGTCTCTTTCAATATAGAGTCCAATACTGAATATGATTATATGAAAATGTGTAAATTAGAACATATCTGTCTCTTTACATATAGGCAACACACTATATATGTTTGTGTGTGTGTGTGCGTGTGTGTGTGTTTGTACAGATATTAAAAATATGTATGACAAGGACTAATTAATGCGTCAGCTCTGTTGGAACTTATTTTGAACCTGTCAACTCTTTTACACATATTTATACTAATTTAATGTGTGCCAGTTAGTCTTTCATTTCCTGTGGTGATTGGGGTTTCTGAATGATTCCAGAGGGATTCCAAGAGGCAGCGGGGTTTTGGGAGGAAGCGAGGTGACTGGGAGAGTGCAGACCTGTTGCCGTCTGGCTGTGTGACTCTCCACTCACCTTACTGCCCTGGGGTCTGCATCCGTATCTGTGTAGCATTTGCTACCACTCTCTGGGTCGCGGTGCTTCCATCAGCTGTCACTCTTTGAATAAAGCTTTCCTAGGGGAATCAAGGGTGGAATTCCTTCTCATTCATTCATTATCAACTAGAGAGAAAGTGCTGAACAACTAAAGCCAACCAAATGCCTTGAGAGTTAACACTTGGGATATTTTTGATGGAATACTCATTAGGTTCAGTGAGAAAACATGTCTGGCTGTTGATTGGCATCACTTAAAAGAATGAGATTATTTTTTCACATTATATCTGGCTGAGCTGGGGTAGATTCTGGGAATCTCTATTTTTAAAAAGCTTTCTGTATGATTACAATGAAAAGTCAACTTTGGGAATCACTATAATGTAGCTAACAGCTTAAAGATGGGATTGATGTAATTTGTACCCCATGACTCAGATGTATGAAACCATTTAGTGGAGTGATCCTGCTGTTGGGGTTTTGAGTCAGACGGTCCTGGGTTTTATTGTCTTACTGCCTGTGTGAGCTTAGGTAAATTACTTAACTTCTATGACACTCGGTTTCCTCATCTGTAAAATGAAGATAATAATAATCATATAATGGTGTTAGTTGTGGAGGTTAAATGAGATAATGTGTATAAAGCTCTTAGTACTTTATTGGCCGTGTGACCTTAGTTAGGTAAGTTACTTCACTTCTATGACACTTAATTTCCTCATCTGTAAAATGAAGATAATAATAATCACATGATAGGGTGAGTTGTGAAGGTTAAATGAGATAATGTATATAAAACTCCTAGTATAGTTTGTGGCAACAAAGTGCTTAGTAATTGATAGCTTCTATTAGAAATAATTATCTTACAATAATAACCTCATCACTGAAGTACAACCCTTTAGGGAAAGATTACCATTATTGGTAAATTAAACTTAAGAAAAACTAAAATCTTAAAAAAACTGTGCTTTACTCCAGGGCATTTTTCTCAGTTACAGCGACTCTAGCTGCTTTTAAGGCCCCTTGCAACCTGGGTGGTCTGTGAGTTGTTTGAGTTCAAGTCTTCGTGAATTAGGTATGTTTCATTCCTCCCACCTTTCTGTTTTGTAATATGAATTCAGAATTTTATAAATTCATGAATGAGTGGCACAAACAGGTAAACACTACAGCATCACAAGATGTCCTTTGTTACTTTATTTTT
Source organism: Piliocolobus tephrosceles (assembly GCF_002776525.5). Classification (NCBI taxonomy): domain Eukaryota; kingdom Metazoa; phylum Chordata; class Mammalia; order Primates; family Cercopithecidae; genus Piliocolobus; species Piliocolobus tephrosceles. The sequence goes on from NC_045446.1 coordinate 118,431,976, forward strand.
TTTACAAGAGTTGCCTAGGATTAATTGCTCCTAGGAAATGTTTCATCACGCAGCTGTAAGATTCTTGAGAACCGTCCTAGAATAGAGGCAGAATTTCTCAACAGGTTTGATTTCTTTTCTTCTTTCAAGAGTAGAGTTAGGGATAGTCTTTTCTTTTGGAAGAAAATGAAACTATTTTTCTTATTTCTGAGCACTGAGAGGAAAATAACTCCATTGAGATGTTCTCTTCCAATTAGGTAGTATGGAAAAAGGTGGCAGTTTGACAACTAATCACTTTCCTAGTATATTATTGGGTCCGATTCAGAGTGAGTTCCAAATGAAGTGCCTTTGTGACAGCTTTTAAATTCCTGGTAGGGCTAGCTTCTGAATGTTTTCTAAGTGGTAATGACGGATGGCTGTCATGTGGAGGAACTGCCCGAGGAAGAGTTCCACATGGATTTTTTAAGAATTGTGTTTCTCAGCTGATCACTGGTGTTTTATGAAGTTTAGTATCTGCTGATGAAATACTTTAATTGATGAATCCCCCCCCCCCCCCCCACAATATGAGAAGAATTCTCTTGATGAGGAGTTCTCACCTTCTGTGGTGCAAAGGCGTCGCCAATGAACAGGGTGGTGCCTCTGTCCAGCCATTTATAATGATGATTCCGACAGGCAGTCTCTAGTGGCCTCATCCAGGTTCTGTGGTGGGTGGGGGCCAGGTGGGATAAGACAGGTGGATGTGTCCTCACCACTGAGACCGAGTGGCATGTATTTATGAAGAGTGAGAAGGCTGACTTTGTCCCCTAGGGTCCTCAGAACCATACAGTCTGAGTTTTCTGAATTGCTGAAATAGGACTCAGTCAGAGACATGGATCGTTGGCATCTTGTTGACAATGTTCTGTTCAGCCTATGGATTCAGAAAAACAAAATGCATGTGTTTGTGTTCCAGTAGGAGGGGAGTAGGCAGGAATGAGGTGGGAGTGGAAAAGGAATGTTGGCCAATGGGGAAGGGAGAGTGAGGGGTAGGGAAACAAGTTAGTTCACTGAAACAGGGATCCAAATGCTTGCTCAGCATTTGTTGTCTCCAGGAGAAAAACAAATTGAAAAATGCAAATGGAAGATTTCATTTGGAAATGGCCCTGTGAGTACGTGCTGTTTTCAGAGGCGTTCCTCATAACTGACAGCAGTCGATGACTTCTGATTGGGCAATGGCCCGCCCAGCCACACAGGTAGCCCAATCATCATATGTGTTAATGGTGCATTCAAAAATTTCATCATCCCGGGTCACAAAAGATCATGACGATTGTATTAGAATACAATAATGGTATTCATGCAGTGGCACACAGGAAGTTGTGTGTACCTGACGTACAGGCAGCGTGGAAGCAGGGTATAAAGTAGAACTCCGGTCGAAAACCTTTCTTCCAGCGCCCTCCACTGCCTCGTTCTGTGATATTTCAATACCTCAGTTTCTGCGGTTGGTAACACACATCCTACCTCCCCAGGATGTTGAGGAGCAGTGATTGATGAAGGAGTATTAATTTGCTGCTTTTTGAGAGGAATTCCCTGCATTCTCCAGGGAATTACATGTATTACGGTGTTCCCAGAGAAAGCTAGACCAGGGATTGGCCAAATCTGGCCCACTACGAATTGTTCTACTGCCACAAGCTAAGGATGGTTTTCACATTTGTAAATGGAGGAAAAGAAATCAAAAGCAAAACATTTTGTGACCTGTGCAAATTAAGTGAAATTCAGAGATCAGTGTCCGTACATAAAAATGTTATTGGAACACAGCACATGCACCAGTCTGCGTGTTGTCTGTGACAGCTTTCATGCTGTCACAGCAGAGGGAGAGGTTGTGACAGACACAGCATGGCCCATAAAGCCTAAAATATTGACTCGACGACTCTTTACAAGAAAGGTTTGCCAACCCTTCCACTAGACTGTTGGAAGCAAAGCTCCTCAGTTATGAAATAAGGTTTTTACTGATCCACAAACTATGATGTCATTCCAGGGCACAAAAATGCCTCCTTTGATCCAGGGTTCTGTTGTCATCCTGGGACACGAGAAAGACCCGACAGTGGGAGTTTAGTGGGGAGTTTTGCAAGGACTCTCTTAAAGTGAGATCAGGCTCTGAGCTCTAAGGATAAATTTCCAGACCTTTCTAGAAGTCACACAGGATTTTCTGCACTGAGAGACGGGTCAAAAATATTTATAGTAAAGTGGTAGAATTCAATAAAGTGTTCTTGGGACTTTCTCTTTGCTGCTGCAGCCCCGACCGGTTTTCCCAGGGGGAATATGAGGATGGCCCCTGAGGCGAGGCTGGGCGTGTCAGCATCACTGGCATTTTTCAGTTTGAGATTTGGGTGACAGTTTATATGCTTCTTAATTGACTTTAACTTGTTGCCCATCCCTAGAAGTAATAGTAATGGTCATAAAAGTTACACAATCACATCGCCACAGCTCTGTTCTGAAGGGCTTGCATAGCTGGATGGAGCACTTAATCAGGGTGGTCCACTCTGCTGGGGAAGTGCACGAGACCATGTGCCTTTGGAATTTTCAACTCTTCAGGGTCAGGAGCTGCCAGACCTCTCAGGAAGGATGAAGCCCGACTCTCTAGTTGCTCTCTTATTTACATCCAGGCCCTTGGGTCAGGGTGAGGCTTTGCATCTCCAAGGTAGCCTTCGAGCTAATGAAACCCACTGGGGAGTGAGAGATGTGAAATGAACCTGATTTGCTGCAACTTCCTGTGCACTGTCGGGCTTACCAGCCAGTAGGCTGAAGAACCCTTGAGATCTGGCCCTTACCATAAAATGGAGAGGAGTGTGCACAAGTGCAAGGTCGACTAATGTCAGAGGAGATGACTGATGTTGGTAGGTAAAATTCCACCTCCAAGAAGAATGTGTGTGGTACAGGTGACACCTGATTTTCTTACTCCAAATCACAAATGATGTTGAAAAAACAATAATAACAACAATATGCACACATAACACACATAAGTATTAAACACTGGTATAATACTATGTGCTGGGAACTGCTCTAAATGCCTTATGTGAATTAACTGTTTTTGTTGTTGTTTCTTATTTTTTGAGACAGAGTCTCGTTGTATTGCCTAGTCTGGAATGCAGTGGCATGATCTTGGCCCACTGCAGCCTGTGCTTCCCGGGTTCAAGCAATTCTTGTGCCTCAGCCCCCTGAGTAGCTGGGATTACAGACACGTGCCACCATGTCCAGCTAATTTTTTATATTTTAGTAGGGACGGGGTCTTGTCATGTTGCCCAGGCTGGTCTTGAACTCCTGGCCTCAAGCAATCCACTTGCCTCAGCCTCCCAAAGTGCTGAGATTACAGGTGTGAGCCACTGCACCCAGATAACTTATTTAATTATACCACAGTCATATGAAGAGATACTATTATTCTTCTCATTTGACAGGTAAAGAAACAGATAGAAGGCTAGATATGGTGGTTCATGCATGTAATCCTAGGACTGTGAGAGGCCAAGACAGGAGGATCATTTGAGTCTAGGAATTTGAGACCAGCCTGGGCAACATGGAGAGCTCTTGTCTCTACTGAAAATAAAAATTAAAAAAAAAAAAAAAAAATAGCTGAGACCAGAGGATTGCTTGAGCCCAGGAGTTGAAGGCTGCAGTGAGCTATGATTGCATCACTGCATTCCAGCCTAGGCAACAGAGGAAAACCCTGTATCTACAAACAACAACAACAAAAAGAGTGGAGGAACAGAAGACAAATCCAGTCCTGATCACACTTTGGGAACTCTGTTGTCTAATGTGGCTTAGACTCAATAATTTCTTATTTTCAAAAGTATGGTGCTGGGTACAGAGTAGATAGAGCCTCAGTAATGCTTTCTAAAAATATTAAATCTTTAATATTTAATTTAAATATTTTCTGATTTTCTTTCTTTCTTTGTAGGCCATTAAAACTATCCCTAGAATGATTAGAATATCCTTTTTTTTCCTGGAGTAGTGACATTTTTACATAGCTGAAGTTCTAGGGAATGTATTAGTGTCCAAATTTGCAAAGTAAGTTAATGACAGGGACACAGTTCAATATTTTATCCACAGCCTTAAACTATTCCAGAATGGCTGTGATTTAAATTAATTTTATCTTACTGTTAGTATTTTTAAAAATTACATATTAAGTAAGGAAAATGTTTATAAAATATGTGTATAATGAAAACAACAGTAATACAATGAACATTTGTATCTACCCACCACCCAGTTTAAGAGTAAAATTTCAGCCAGGCAGGGTGGCTCGTGCCTATAATTTCAATACTTTGGGAGGCTGAGGCGGGACGATTGCTTGCAGCCAGGATTGAGGCCAGCCTGGACAACGTAGTTAGACTCATCTCTATAAACAAATAAATTTAAACAAAAGAAAAAGCCCATTTCTTCTGGGTTGCCCGGGTTCCCCTCCCCGATGCTGTCCGCATCTCTCCCCCGTTAGAGGTCACCAGTATCTCAGTTCTCAGCTTTTCTCTGTAGTTTTGCCATGTATTATCCCTAAATCATATATTATTGAGCTTTGCTCATTCTTAAACTCTGTATAGATGGAGTCACATTGTACTTTGTGTGATTTGCTTTTTCACATTGCATTTCCCAGATTCCGATCTGCTGCTGTGTGTAGCTACAGTTCACTCACTTTCGCTGATAGAGTGTCCAGTGTGTGCATAAACCACACTGTTTATCTGTTCTGTTGATGGGCGTTGTGGTGGTTTTTGCTGCTTTGAACATGCCTGTTAAATTCCTTTTTAGAAAACTAATGATCAGGAGGACTCATTTAAGTGAAATAGTTTTTCTATGAGAAAAGTAGTTCTACAGTTTAATGAAAATTGTAATATCTGTGCCTTGAACAAACAGATGTAGTTTTTATTTTGGGACACATGCTACCTACCTATTAAGTGGGTTTATTTTTAGTGGCTTTTTTGTTGTTGTTAATTTTTTCCCCCAGAGTTGAACAACGATTTATTTTAATTTCTAAACCAAATCAAGGCATTTATTGTAAAACTGCTAGAAAATAAGTCTTCCCAATTTAACAGTATATGTTTTATAAATATTTTAATAAAATGAATTTTAAAATATTAAATAATTTTAGTTAGAATGTGAAGTACTTCTCTAAATTAAACATTAAAAAAGCTTTTTCATCCACAGCAACAAAAGAATTGCATTATATAGGTAAAATGGCCTCTGCCCTACTCACATTTATTTGCAGACTGGAAAAGAAATGTTTATTTCTAACATTTTTTAGCTTCAAAGGACCTTAGAACCCTTTTGAAATAATCCACAGAGCTGTGCAAAGGCACTGAGGTTTAGGACAGGCAGGAAGCTATAGTCCACTCAGCATTTTTTGTTTGTTTGTTTTTTGACTGGAAAGAAAATCAAAGCCCAGAGTAATTAAATTGCTCAACCAAGATCACTCCGAGGCTTGCAATGCCTTTGAAATATAATGACTCTAAAATAGCTGTATGAATCTGTAGTGCCATTTCTAAATTAGAAGCCACAAGTTGCTTTTTATAATAGTGTATATTTTGCTTCTATGCATCTTAATTTATTTTATATAATTTACAAAGCAAAGTCACTAATCAAATCCGTAACGACAGTTTGGGATTTGATTTTTAAAATGCTTTTCTCTACCCCGTTGGCTGTGCCGAGCCTGGAGAGTCTATTTAGTTCCCATAGGCTGGTTTCTGGGATCGACACTATTTCCATTGTCTTACAACTGGGCTGTCGCCAGTGATGTTCGAGGACCAGCACTGCCCTTGAAGGATCCTGCTGTTGTGTCAACACATAATGGCACAGGCCTCTCTGACAGCTTGTCCACAAACTGTCCTGAGGCTTTCCGTCTGAAGGAAGCGGCAGCTTTGCAAGAGTGATTTTAACGAGGTCGTTTGGATTAGATTGGGTTAGTGGGCAGTGAGTTCCATCCATTTAGGGTTGGGTGTGAGGCTTTTCATGTTCTTGGAATCTCCTCCGGCCCTCCCGGTCACACCCCTCCAGTGCCACATTCAGCCCTCTCTCTATGCACCCATCCTGAAATAGCCATGGTTCAGCATGGAAGAAATTCACTCCTCTAATCCCTCAGTGCTAGTCAGCTCTGCACTCTGCATTTGCCTAGGGGTAGGTTTTGATTGATTCTCCTTAAAGAGAAGCTCTGCACGCGTGAAATCTGTTTCAGGAAAGTACTAGGAAGGCAGCAGGACTTGGAGCCTGACGGTGTGGATTCAGCTTCCGGTTCTGCCTCTCACTGGGTGACCTGGGCAGGCTGCTGATGGTGAAGTGGGTATAATAACACCCAGGCTCAGGGTTTGCTATAGAGATGGAATGAGCTCAGTCTCCTGAATCTCATATGGACAAAAGATTTCACCTCTGAATAATATAGAATCCTAGATGTTTCTGTCTGTTTCTATAGCGGAAAGCCAGGAAACGCCATCTGCAAGAAGCTAGGGGTGTAATAAAAACCACCAGGTTCATCCATCAGCCGCCCTCTGTCCGTGTGCTCCGGTAGCACTGGCTTATTTAAGGCATGGGATTGACTGTCTGTCTCATGGGGCACTGAGCTTCCCTCCACCAAAGATTGTTCCTTCATCTTGGGGCCCCTCACACCAGCATAGATTTTTGCATTTAGTAGGTGGTCAAAATAGTATGGTTTTGAACCTGACTAAACTGCCTCGTGTTTCTTTACAGCACTTTCTTCCTGTAGGTAGTATGTTTTCTCTTACTTGATGTCTCCCTGCTTTCTCCTCACAGTTGAACTTTCTCCTATTTAGGGATCGCCCTGGCCCCACACCTGTGGTTTTCAGATATTGCCACTCCTCCCCTACTCACCTTTTCGTTTTTGTCTAAGTATTTATAATATGCAGTTTGTCACACGTAGCTGGTAGACATTTTCTGCAGTGATCTCTTCCAGCTTGGGAATTCTTAAAGGATTTATTTGCAGGTACTAAACAGTCTACTTTTTTAAAAAAATTACCTAAGTTCATATTGTCTGTACTTCATCGTGAGGGATAATGGTTCATTTCAAGTTAATCTACATGACTGAAGTGTAACCCATGTGGGTGGGGGGGGGGGTGGTGGGGTGAGGTGGCAGCTGTTAAACAGTGCATAGCAACTCTTCACAACACTTTAAACATGAAAAAGGAATTGGAGTAATAGAATATGCTGGAATTTGATGAGGACACTGAGCGCTACAGGACGTGGGATTTGAACTTGCAGCTGTAGACAATGACTGTGTCTCCTAGAACCCCCGAATTCTTTGCCCCAAGATGCCCCAGAAGAAAGACTGGTGGAGTTACCAGCTCATGAATTTTACATCCTATCTATTCTCACACATAAATGAACTCCCATAAAGTACAGGCAGAGTAGTTCTTGTCACCTTAGTGTCCCATAAAGCTGATGATGATAATTAGAAAACCTTTAAAAATGTACAAGGCTGGGCATGGTGGCTCACACCTGTAATCCCAACAGTTTGGGAGGCTGAAGCAACGGGATTGCTTGAGCCTGGGAATTCAAGACCAGCCTGGGCAACATAGTAAGACATCATCTCTACAGAAAATCAAAAGTTAGCCAGGCGTGGTATGTGCCTGTAGTCCCAGCTCCTTGGGAGGCTAAGAGGGGAGGATCTCTTGAGCCTGGGAGTTCCAGGCTGCAGTGAGCTGTGTTCATGCCATTGCACTCAGCTTGGGTGACAGAGACCCTGTCTCAAAAAAAAAAAAAAAAAGAAAAGAAAAGAAAAGAAATTCAGGGATGAAAAGTGCTAAGAAACTGAAGTAATTAAGTTATCTAATGCATATAACTAGTATTAAGCATCTTTTCATGAAAGAACCTGGCTTGTGCTAGTAGATATTGGAATATGCCCTAAGAATGTTTAGAGTATCATTTAACAGTGCTGACCCATTTGAAATAAAATTATTCATGAGCTCACTTGCCTCTTTTTGTGCACAGGAAATTGTGTAGGTGGCTATGATTATTTTTATAAAAAATTGGATTCTAAACAAGTTTATCAAATACTTAGTATCTACCTTAAAAGCTTCCATGAATTAAATTTAACCCTTAAATGATGCAGTGATCCACATTGAACTTTCTGATTAAAATAAAGGAAAGCTAACAGCACTTACCATTTCAACTAGAGTTCATTAAAAAAATTTCCTGGAGCATTTACCTACCAGGCACTATGCGAGGACTGCACAGATGATGGTGATGTGAGCGTCAGAGCCCCTGCCCTCGTTCTTGTAGCAGACACAGAAGAGTAAATACGCAGTTACCAGAATCATATGACCAATTCCATGATGGGGAAGTTGGGTGTGCTGAGGGACACCTGAGACTGAGACTTGGCCGAGCAGTTGGCGAGGGGAGGGCAGCCTCTAAGTTGAGACCTGTAGGATGAAAGGAAGGCTGAGAGGATGACCTAGCAGAGACAGCACATTTCTAAAATGAGTTATTTTCCTGAACACTATGTTGAATACAGCTGAACATTTTCTGATGGTTGAGGATCCCATGACCTTCAGGGTAATTGTTTTCATCACCAATCTTTAGATATCTAGTGCTGTGAATGTCATTGTATAAGATGTAGTAGGCTATTAATGATAACATGATCTCAACTACATCTTTAGAAGTTGTGTTTTTAAAATGAACCTGTGTAAACTCAACCTAATACTTGTATAATGGAAGCATGATGCAGGCTGTGATGGTGACTTGGGTGTTTTTGTAGTTACGTGGTTTTGGACTTATTGTTGCTCCATACATTTATAGCTGTTTTGTTCTCTTCATCATTGCTGCCTTGGAGGGTCAGAGTATGATCCATGTCTCTTGATGAAGTTGGGTAGGGCTTCGTGTTTTACCGGGAAAAGAGGCTCACTCAATTAGGCTGGGTTTACTTCTAGTTTTGTGATGTGCCCCTGGAGCGGCATGGATGAGTTGTTTCGCTTCTTTTGAACTCTGTTTCTCTTTTTGGGCAGAGGTATTATGCTCACTGGTGAAGTGCCTGAAGATTCTTAAGTATCAAATAAGACACTTAGGAAAACACCCGATACGGTTATGTATGAATGTTTGCCTATTCCAAGCACATGCTCAATAAATATTTGCTGAAGTAATTCTAATTGAGAGTTTAAACATTCACAGTTCATGGCAATGCATTGGAAGAGTTGCAACAGGTGGACTAAAAAAAAATCTTATTGCTGTTCCCATTGGAAATTTAGAACCCCATGTTTGAGTATTTTTGATTCTGGTTCATCCATCATTTGGTTAGCTAGGTTTATCAAAATTCTGCATGGGAGGTCAGGAAATGTGTTAGCTCACTTTGTGTAGAACACATTTTAGCATTGTTAGTAAAAGCTGAGTTTGATTTAGTTCCAATAGTTGGCTTAATAGAACCTTAGGAGAACCAAGTAGCTAAGCAGGGCAATGAGAGACGGGATCTGTGTGGCTGTGAGTTTACTTGACCTCAAAAGCCTGGGGATAACTGTGTTTTGTTCCTTTATAATACAGTTGCTCAGAGAAAGTCATGCTGTACTCTTTACCTCCGTGAGCACCATTCTGGAATTGCAGTTCAACCTAGGGATATTTTCAGCAAGGGAAAAAGCATAAACACTTTTCTCAATGTTCAAGGAACATCATGACAGACTACCTATATGATGGTCCCCTGGGTCAGCTCAGATCAGCCCAATGGATTAGCCTGTCAGTGGAATATTGAATTTATAATATATAGAGCTTCAGTATTGTAGGCTCTCTGGGAGTGCAGTTAATTAGACAGCTTCCTATTTGGATTGCTGTTCTTATGGGAAGACCTTCATATTGACCAGAGAGGCAAAGTGGGATGACAAGTCGTCCGGAGTGTCAACAGAGCAAGTTTCACTTTAGGTTGGCTGCTGCTTTCTGCTTCTCTTGAATCTAGAGAACTTCTCTCTCGCTCTACCTCTCTGTCTCTCTCTCTCTCTTTTTAAACAAGATGAGGTCTCACTATGTTATCTAGGCTGGTCTTGAACTCTGTGGCCCAAGCGGTCCTCCTGCCTCAGCCTCTCCAGCAGCCAGGATTGATGCAGGACAGGTGAGCCCCAGAACTGGGGCTTAGTCTGGGCGGGTTCTTGGCTTTGCCCAGAAAAGAATTCAAGGGTGAGCTGGTGGTGTTAGACAGCACCTTTTATTGAAGTGGTAGGGTATAGCAGCAGCAGAGGTACTGCTCCTTGCAGAGCAAGGCTACCCCATAAGCAGTATGCCCAGAATAGCAACTCAGAGGCAGTTCTACAGTCACTAATACCCTCCTTTTAATTATATGCAAATTTAGGGTGATTTATGTAGAAATTTCTAGGAAAAGGGTGGTAACTTATAGGTCGTTGGGTCATTGCCATGGAAAGGGGTAGTAACTTCTGAGTGCTGCCATGGCAATGGTAAACTGACTGGCACACTAGTGGGCATTTCTTATGGGAAGGTGCTTCCCACCCCAGACCTGTTTTAGCTAGTCCTCAATTTGATCTGGTGTCCAACTTCCACCTGTGGTGTCTGAGCCCTGCCTCTGGCCTCAAGTCCCACCTCCTCCCTCAGGATTCCAGGTTTGCATCACAATGTCCAGCTGAGACTTGGTCTTTGATTAGAACCATAGACCTTTAGAGCCAAAGGGTACTTATGACTGCTCATCTAGTGAGCACCTTCATTTGGGAGAGGAGAAGTAGAAGTTTAAGTCAGCTCTGAAAACATTCATTGAGTGCCTACTTTTTGCCAGGTTGAGGGAGCAGCTATAATGATGCATTATCCTCTCAAAGAGTTACTGAGTAGTAACAGGATACAAACATATTAGAGTCGATTTAAACACCCTGGGCAGTGCTGTGAAAAAGGTAATAAGCATGGAGGCACCATGGGAGCACCAAGGAAGTGGGACTTAGCCCGTCTGTGGGGGAGGCTGGGGAAGATCTTCTGGATGAGAAAACCTAAGCTGAATCTTAAAGGATGAGTGAGAGTTAACCAGGGGAAGAGACTTCTGGAGTGAGGCTTTGGACATTCTGAGAAGAGGGGAAAATGTGACCAAAGATAAAGTGGTTGGAAACAAATAGTATATGTCTGGGAACTAGGGGTAGGCCAATATTAATAGAATGAAACGTGTACATTCTATACTCAAGAAGGCTTGCGCCATGGAGATTTCCTTCTGTAGGCTCTGGGGAATCACTGAATGGGTTTAAGCAAGAGAATAACATAATTGGATTTGGGTTTGGGGAGAATCATTGTGGAGGATGACTTTGACAGGGATAAGACTGAAGGCAGGAGAGCCTGTTGGGAGGCAAGAGATGACCCAGGGGGGTGGCAGGAGTGGGTCAAGGATGGCGCAGAGGGACTCCCAGCATGTAATGGGCAGGAGAGAATTAGGCGTCTAAGCAAAAGCCTACCCAGAGAGATAAAGACATATTAGGAAAGAGAGTCAAGAAGAGAATTTCCAGAGGAACAAGTGATCAGCTGTGTTAAAGACAGCTGAAGGATCCGATGGGATAAAGACTGAAAAGTGGTCAGAGCCATGCTCCTTAAAATGTGGTTCATGGGCCAGCAGCACCAGTGACATCTGGGAACTTGTTAGAAGTGCAAGCTCCTGCTGTGCACTAACAAACATATTCTGGATATAAAAAGGGTTGTTGATGACCTTGACATTATCATCTTCATTGGAATGGTTGAGACAGAATCAATGTTGCAGTAAATTTAGGAGTTAATGGGAAATGAGAAGGTGGAAATAATATAGTCTCGCAAGAAACTTGGCTGAGGTAGGAAAGAAAGAAATTGTTAGAGATGGATATAAGTTAAGACATAGTTTTAGTGTGGCAGAGACTTGAGCGCCTGTTTTTTTGCTTAAAGCAAAGTATAGACAGTTTGAGGTTTATGAGGAAGTTGGATAATGGATGATAGTGAGTCCTGGAGGAAACCAGAGGGGTTGGAAAATAGGTAAAGTGGCTTTATTTCTTTAAATTATTTTTTTAAAATTTTAGACTTCAATAATTTAATCATGCAATTTGGTGGTTAGAAAGAGGTTGCAGTGACTATAAATTGACATAGGATATGTAGAGACAAGATCAGAAAGAGCAACTAACTGCAGCCTACAGTTTATACACAGTGGTTTCTGCAAGGTTGATCCATTTGGCCAAAAGTGTCCATAGCACCTTGTAGGTAAAGACTTATGATAAGTGAATCAAGCATTCAAAGAAGCCGGGCACGGTGGCTCGCATCTGTAATTCCAACACTTTGGGAGGCCTAGGCGGGCAGATCACTTGAAGTCAGGAGTTGGAGAACAGCCTGGCCAGCATGGTGAAACCCCGTCTTTACTAAAAATACAAAAATTAGCCGGGTGTGGTGGTGGGTGCCTGTAATTCCAGCTACTTCAGAGGCTGAGGTGAGAGAATCGCTTGAACCCAGAAGGCAGAGGTTGTCGTGAGCCAAGATCGCACCATTGCACTACAGCCTGGGCAACAGAGCAAGACTCTGTCTCAAAAAAAAAAAAAAAAAAAGACATTCAAAGAAATGAAGGCCAACTTCCAGAACATGTGTTTGACAGTGTTTTGTGTTTTTTTCAGATAAAATAAATAAGCAAAAGACATAAATATCCTTCTATAGAAGTGTATGAACAAACATCAATCATCATAGTGTGTGGGATGAGGTGAAATGACTGCTGTTTCCGAGGTGTGAAGCTTGGCTTTCCGTCCAGCTGTGTGTCTCAGGATTTCTTTGAGGGGCATCACTGCCTACCAGTAGAACCCTACAGCTTTAGGGGCACAGACCTGGCTTGAATTCTCAGTCCCTTACTTCTTAGCGTGTTAGCTTGGGCACGTTGCTTAGACACTCTGAACATTTGTTTCCTCATTCCAAAAACAAGGCATACTCACTACACAGGATTGTTATGGTGATTAAAAGACAAAGTGTGCATGTGAACTGTCAGGGGCACCATACTATTATAGACCTGATAAGCATCCAACAGCTGTTTGAATGCATAAATGAGTGAGTGGATGTAAAAATCAGCACATGACTAGGAAGGCCATTTAATATTGAAATGTCACTGTTTCCCCATCTGTAAAAAAAAAAAAAAAAAAAAAAAAAGGGCTAATAATGGTGCCCTTTCATTTATAGGATTTTATAAAGAGAAAAATGAGCTATTCATGAAAACACTGTTAATGAAATTTAATGTTTCAGAAATTAAAGCAATCAATTCACTATTTTGTAAATACTGGGGAGACCTCAGTCGTCAGAGGATTAACTGGTAGGTTAAATCCCTTTGTCTCAGGTTCCCAGCAGATCCTCTAAAGGAGAAATCAGTGAATTAATCACTCAGTCAACGACTGCTAATTGAATGCTTAAACTATGGAAGGTGCCATTGCAGACTCAGAGGGAGATCTAAACCAAACAGACAACAACAAGAGTCCTTGTCCTCAAGGAGCTTACAGTCTATCAGAACATAAGACAGTCCAGGAAGGAAGTGATTCAGGCCAAGTGAGGAGCCAAACAGCACACAGTGAAGAAAGTATTCAGAGGAGGAGAATGGTATTTGCAAATCAACTGTATATGCAAATGCATATTTGGAGAAGTAGGCCTGTAATAAGACCAGGTGGAATGCTAATGGTGTCTTTGAAAGAAGGCACAGCTGTCCTTGTGTTGCAATGGCCTCACCTGCAGCTTTGCTGCTTTACAGAGCTCCCAGTTCAAATGGATTTTTCCAGCCTCTTTGTGTTTCCCAGTCAGGTGGCCACTGTCAGTCATTTACTTAGAATCTATTCCACTCCTTCTTGCTTACAAAATAGGTGGTGGGAGACATTGAAGTGGATATATTAGGGCAGTGTTGCAAACTTAATTTTTATCATGGGAGTGAGATGGCCTTGTACTGGATCATATTTAAAGGCTTGTTTGAAATCCAGATGTCTCTGGATGTTATTCCTAGTTCCTCCAGGAGGCTGCTACTGGTTTCTCAGCCTTCAGGAGAGGCAGCCTTTACTCTTGCACCACCACTTCCCAACATGCCGTGGGCCACAGTCCCCACTCGGCACTCTGGGAGTGTTTCCCCAGCTAGAGGTGGTGGTGCCCCGCTTCCCCACATGACTGTCCATTTTATGTTTGCCATACCACTGGCTGGCATTTCCTACTATAGATTTTGTGTGGAATTGCTAGTGCCTGGATGGGAAAACAGTAACTTAGCCCTCACCCTGCTTCCGGCTGAGGTAATTGTTGGTTGCTTTCATTACAGTTGGAGTGTGGATCACATGGCAAATTACATTTAAAAAATACTTTTTAGAGACAGGATCTCATTCTGTTGCCCAGGCTGGAGTACAGTGGTATAATCATAGCTTACTGCAGTCTTGAACTCCTGGGCTCAAGTGATCCTCCTGCCTTAGCCTCCTGAATAGATAAGACTATAGCTGTGTGCTGCCATGCCTAGCTATTTTTTAAAATTTATCTCAGAGACAGGGTCTTGCTATGTTGCCCAGACTAACTAGTACTTTTCTGAAAGGCACAGAAAGGTCCATAGGTATAAAGACATCACCAGAACAAGGGTTTGGAGTCCTGCACTGGAAACCCACTCTAATGAATGATTGTATCAAAGATTCCATGAAAAATAATCCAGTATCTATGTTGCCCTGAAATTTTCAACAAGGAGCACTGTGGAGACCCATACGTACACACGTTGCTGCACAGCCATTTTGGTCACGGTTCTGAATGACGTTGCCACGTCCTAAAGTAAACCCCAGTCAGCTTGGAGAGGGCAGCGAGGGAGGCTGCAGGCTGATGGGGTGAACAGTGCACCATTCACAGGTTACAAGGTCATGCCTGCCTCATGCGCCAACCAAAATGATGGTGGGAATCAGTGTCACTCCATGTGACACTTTTCACCTTGCTTCGGGTGATTAGAACCAATTAAGAGGGTGACACACAGCAGAGATGGAGAAAGAAAACACAGGGGCGTCAGTTTTTTCCCATTTGCCCAAGAGAGAAAGCAAGTGTCTGCCATCTGCCCGCTTCCTAAGTCCACTTTCAAATTGCTGGATAACCTTTAGTTTGTCAGTTGACCTTTCCAGGCTTTTCCCTGCCTCCCACTTGGTTCATAAAACAGCAATGATGTTACCTGTTCGGTGAGAGTAATGTTGTCTTAATAAGCCTGGTGGGAAATGCCTTTCTCTTCTGAGGGCCTTGCTGTTATTTCATGTTTCATTCCCAGGAAGACACAAAGCCTGTCCATTTGGTGTGAGCAGTGAATGGAGGATTCCGACAGGTGCCCTTGCAAGCTTCCTGGTGGAGGAGCCATTCCGAGGGCATCAGTCTTGTTTTGATCTTTGCTCAGATGCAAGGCTTGAATGGAGCACTCTCAGCCTGGTTAGAGGGCTCTTTGATCTTGCTGTGCCTAATAGGCAGAACTCTCTTCTCTTTTTCCTCTGAGGACAAAAATAAACAGAGACGCTGAGTTTGTGAACAGCTGCATAAACAATGCAATTTGGAAGTATGCAAAAAATATGTGGGTTATATATACATCCGTACGTATAGCCTCTTGATCCGACTTTTGTATCCTTGTGACCACCACTTGATCTGAGAGACATTTCCATCTGATGCAATGAAATCCAGTCCCTTTTAATGCTCCGAGGGATTTAAGGCCTCAGAGCATTTGGGCAGAAGCATTTCTTTCCTCTGGATGTGGCTCAATTCTGGGATATCCCAACTACAGTACAATAAAATAACTCTCCTTCATGTGCCAGGAGTAGACTGCTCACTCTTGAGGATAGGCGACTTGGGTTGATTTTCTTGAGGGTAGGCAATGATAGAGTTAGCAAGTCTGAAACCAAACTCATCACCTTTCTGCTACCGCTGCCTCCTGGGGAACCCTTTCTTTTGACATCCATCCCTATTTATTTAATGCGATCCCCATTTGTCCCCTCACGTAGGAGGCATGGGGCTCCAAGTACCCTTTATTTATCTCCTTCGCTCCTTACCTCTGATTAGTCTTTATAAACTGTATAGTTCTTTTTTGTCTATTTCATCATTGACACTCTTAGTTCAGGCCATTATTACCAGCACTAGTATTGTGGCAATTCCATAACTGCTAATATAACTTTGCGCTTTAAGATGATAGATAAAATGTGATTGTTTGGGGAATACAGATGACAAAACAGAGAATGCCGACATATCCTTTAGGCTCTCGGGAGAATATAGAAGAAATGATGACTTTCAATAGGCAAAAATGGTTTAAAGTTTAGCAATTCTATTTTGCATTCTGACCCTAGTCTCCACGTCATGCATGGTTTTGTATTTGTGCCTCTATTCTGGTGTCCCCTCTGCCTAGAATGCTTGCAATTCTTCCTTCTACCAATCAGAGTTCTCTCTGTTACTCAGAGTCCAGATCATGTACTGTCTCCTTCCCTGACCACTCCAGGCAGAAGTATTTGCTCTCACTGCTAATTTCTAGGACCCTTGTATTCTTTAGTACACATTTAAGTGATTGTCTTGCCTTATAGGTACCTATGTATGTTACTTATCTATCTCGTTACTAGATTATGAATTCCTGGACAAAGAGGTTTTTTCTTAAACATATTTGTTACCCGCTGAGCATAGCACAGTGCCTTGCCTATGGTAGCTCTAAATCAATATTTAAAAAATAATAAATGGATGGTACTAAATCATGATAAACATACATTCATCTGAAATTCCTTGTGCCCATTATTTTAAACAAACGTTTAAGGAGCTCTTCATTCACAAAACTCACACAAATCTCATTTAATTCTTACAGCAATCCTACGGCAAGGTTATTACTTTTGTCTTCATTTCACAGTTTAGAAAAACAGCTCAGAAAGACTAATTCCTTTAGGGCTACCCAACTTGGTAGTGGCAGAGTCTAAATGCAAATTCAGGTCTGTCTGACACCAGAGTGCACACTCATTCCCCGGTTGTATTGTTCCTTGGGTGACCTATGTAGAGATACAAGGTGAGTAAGGCACAGTTCCAGCTTCTAAGGAGCCTCCAGCTAGTGGGGAGACAGATGTGCAAGCAACAGTTGCATTGCAGTAACATAGCTAGCGTAGGAGAGGTGGCTGCTGTGACAGTGCTTGGGAAGGTGGGGAGGGAGGACATTGCAGGCACCTCCCAAGACTCTGCTGTCTGAGAAGGGACCCTGAAGGAGGTGGACCCCCAGTCCTGGGCTAACCAGCCTCAACAGTGATTGAGTCCATAACTGCCTCTTTAGTTCAGTTGAGCCCGCATTCATGACAAACTAGGACATCGACCCTCAGTTTTTGGATTTACATAAAACAGTTGATGATGATGATGATGATGATGATGATGATGAGAGAATGGGAGCAAAGGGACCACTGGAGTAATTAAAGAACCAGTTTTATAGGAATATTTTTAAAATCAGGTTAAAAAATGCAACTGCGACTTTCTTTTGTTTTCAAGTATCCAACCCATGGAGTTGGAAGCACTCAGTGGGCAGCTAATTAACAAAGCTGACATTGGTCTACGGGAAGGATGTTCTAGGATTTGTTGGGCAAACACCTCTGCTCTTGCGTATATTCCAGTATAGACTCAAGTCCTACAGCTTGCTGGATGGGACCTCAGAAGTCACTTGTTTAACCTCCAGCATGCTGCAGAGCCTTCACCCACAGAGCCTACAGAACCTCCATGGTGGTCTCAGCCTCTGCTTGAATACGGCTGGTGGAGAGGACAGCTTCCTCTAACCCTGCTCAGTCACATCAGACCAAACTCCTACCTCTTCATGTAACACGTTCGAGGAACTTAAGTCGAGCACCTGTTTTGTGTATGATGCCGTTTACTAGGGATACAAGTTGAAGAAGACACAGCTTTCCCCCCACCAGGGGCTCATTTAGTTCTATTAGCACTTCCTTAGATGACATTGTTCCAAACCCATCCCTGTCCTCAATACCCTCTTCTGCAGAGTTACATGTCATTCAAAACCTGACTTCAAAATTGGGCACAACACGTTATGCACAGTCTATGTTTTGCACTTCTGTTGGGACTTGAGCTAGGATCAGCCCAAATCCCATGTTTTACTCATCCCCACTTCACAGACAGCTGTGAAATCAGATGTTTTTCATATCATACTTATTAGTGGATAATAAAGGTCAGTAAACTTTGAATACCTACTAAATATTCAGTACTCTACTAAATGTTGTTTCGAAAATATGTTTCTGGACTAAGATGCAGTTTTTGGGATGAAGTTCAGTCCAGTAGGAAAGACATGCATAAACAGAAATCATCCATACAGCGTGGTAGGGGTGTGATAAAAATGCATGCAAGATGCTCGTCAAACACGGACGAAAGGCTCTTACCCCTCACTTGCAGTGGAAGAGGGTGTGGAGGGGGTCAGAGAAGCGCCCTGGAGTATTTGGTACCTGTGTTAAAGGTTGGAGCACAGGCTGGGTGCAGTGGCTCACGCCTATAATCCCAGCACTTTGGAAGACCAAAACGGGCCGATCACCAGGTCAGGAGATTGAGACCAACCTGGCTAACATGGTGAAACCCCGTCTCTACAAAAAATACAAAAAACTAGCTGGGCGTGGTGGCAGGCACCCGTAGTCCCAGCTACTCAGGAGGCTGAGGCAGGAGAATGGCTTGAACCCAGGAGGTGGAGCTTTCAGTGAGCCGAGATTGCACCACTGTACTCCAGCCTGGGTGACAGAGCAAGGCTCTGTCTCAAAAAAAAAAAAAAAAAAAAAGGTTGGAGCACAAATGAAAGCTAACCAAGTGAAGAAGGAGAAGCGGGTAAACAGAACAACCTTTGCAGGAGTGTGGCATGAAAAGGTCTGGGGCATTTGGGGGACTGACAGAAGGACTGGAACAATACATTCAGTGATAAGAGAAGAAGCTAAAGAGATTGGATTCCCGGAAACCACTGGAAGATATATTTGGTTCTGTTGATGTTAGTCCATTTTAAGCTTTAAAAATCCTGGTTATGTCATGCAATACATGACTTGTTTTGTGACATGAGATTTGATAGAATACCTTTTTTGTTTCTAGACACACTTTAGTAAAAATATTGAAAAAGGAATAATAAAGCAAGGACCGCAGCCCTCACAGGCCCTGGAAGACAGCCATTAATCAACCGCACAGGGATGTTTAGCTCACGGTGTGTCGGTTTTGTTCCTGCATGACCTGGCCCTGCCTGTCTCTTCACTGTGCTTCATCCACATCCTCTTTGCTGTTCCTAGAACATACTAAGCTTTTCCGTGTTTCTGGTTCTTAAACTATGTTGTTCCACTATCTGGAACAGTTTTTCTCTGGCTGGTAATTCTCAGCCTTTCGATTTCTTCTGAAATGTCTCCTCTTTGGAGACTATCTCGGCTTCCCCACCGTCAACCTGACCCAGACATGCTCCATCACTGAACCCTGTTTATTTCTTTCATGGTAGGGTATTTACTCCAAGTCATGATTAAATATCTGTGTATATACTTCTTTATTGGATTATTTGTTTATTTTTCTCTCTCTAGACTGCAGGTTCCTTGAGCAGACCATGTTTATTTTGTCTACCACAGGTGCTCAATAAATATTTTTGACCATTTATTACATGAGAAGGTTTCCATGCAAACACCCGTTGAATATGATTGAACCTGAACCCTAAGAGATGGGCTGTGATCTTTGCTGCCCTCAAACTAATCAAAGGGGAGTGAGATTCACTACCCAGAATCTGGAATAACTTAGACCTCGTGGGCCAGGAGATACCCATATGATAATACCAGAGCTGTCAGAGAAATCATGGAAGTTTTGAGCAATCTGTCTCTCCCTTTGCTAATTTACTTTTCAAAACTGCAGTATAATGGAATAACCTCCCCACCTCTCAAATGTCAGCATTCTCTGAAATTTCATGTTCTTTCAGGGGAGAGATTCATGTTTTCCATCCCACGCACCATTCTCTGCCTTGTGTTTAAGGATGTGAGAGATAGTCCATCTACTAGGATGCTACTAAAAAGTAAAGCAACTAAGTACTTCCTTTTAGTGAATTCTTCAGTCTGTTTTTTTTTAAGGGCTCAAGCACAATTTTTAAATGGTCTGTTCTAGGATCTCTACCATCCCGCAGCACATACACATTCCCCGCACCCTCCAGGGGCTTGGTAACCTGGCTGACTAAACCATAGACTTGTTTCTCTTTTATGAAACAGGAACATCGTTTAGATGACGTGGTGAAAAGTGAATAGATTTGATGGGATAATTGCTGTCCATTCACCATTTTTAGGACTGATAACTTTGGAAGAGCTGGTAAAGGTTAAGTTCTGCCTTAGAGAAACTTTTACCAGTAACTGTTCTTTTATTGTGCTTTCATTATGATATCAACAGTGCACGTGGTCTGGTTTGATTTTTTTCCCCTCTTTGGAAACTTTTAGGACTTGATTTCCATCCTGTTTTCTGAAACTTTAAAATGATCTGCATTTTGGTGAGTCTTTTTTCATTCATTGTTAAGATGGCCGATTCATCTTATTCACCTTCAGTTAAGAAATATTCTATTTTAGTCTTTCATTTATAATTTCCTCCATTATTTTTTCCTGCAATTTCTACCAATTGGATATTGCAAGTCCTAGGTTGACCCACTAATTTTCTTATCTTTCTCTTCCCATTTCTCTACTTTGTATTCTGGCTCTGTGTCCTATCTTAGAACCTTGACTTAACTTATATGGGTCTTAATAGCCTCATCTATAAAATGAAATTATTGATGGTACCTTTTTACAAAAATCAAATGTCAATGTACATTTACAAATGAATAGAAAATGTTTATGGAACAATACCTAGTATTGTTGTCAATATTACTTTCTACAGATTTGTCTTTGCTCTACTATTGTTAATATTATATTCGATATCCATGTGTTTTAATCTATTTTTTATTTTTTCCTCAATTTGATCTTTCAGCTGTCTTCTACTTTGAAAATTCAGCTATCATATTTTTATTTTCCAAAAGTTCTTTCTTGTTCTTGAATGGTTTCCTTTTTGAAATCACATACTATTTCCTGGATATGGTATTTTTTTCTCACCTCTCTGAGGATGTTAATGATAGCTTTCTTTATAAGTTTTTCTTCTACTCCCTGAATTACCTCTGATTGTGCCAGTTTCCTTTTTTCCACCTGTTAGTTTGGTTTCTATCTTTCATGTCTGAGGCTTTCCTCAGATGTTTAGTGACTTGGGCTGTCTCTTTATCTGCAGGAATGAAGCTCTGAGACACTGAGTGGGAGGGGTGTGTGGGGCTGTGTGTGTGCATGAATGAAGATGTGCACATCCTGTGGACCAGCAGGCCTCCCTGTAGGGTCCAGGCAGGGAGCAAGCTGTTAGCTGGGGCCTATGAACACCAGGGCCAGTAGGTCATTTGCGGTGGCCATTTGGTTTCACTGAAGAATCCCCCAGTTTTCTGCCAGCAGGTGGGGTGAAGATACATGTCTGCTTCTGGGATTCAGAGGGCTGAGTCACAGCAGGGTTCACCCCAAAGTTCTGTACACAGCCATCCATTAAACTCTCCACCCTCTGCTATGCCTGACTCTGCCTGGTCCAGAGCCTCTTCAGATCCCGAACTATTGAAATCATGTTCTCCTTACAATATACACTGTGTAGCCACAGTGTAGCCAAGCCCGAATTATAATGAGATTCTTTCCAAGTACATTCTTAGACAGTCTTGAAATAGGTCTGTAATACACAGATGTCCCAGTCTCTCTGTTGGTGCTATGGTGACACTCTATGTGGAGCGGAGTGTCTAAAGAATAGCAGAGTGGGCCAGGCATGGTGGGTAACACCTGTAATCCCAGTACTTTGGGAGGCCAAGGCAGGCAGATCACGAGGTCAGGAGATTGAGACCATCCTGGCTAACACAGTGAAACTCCGTCTCTGCTAAAAATACAAAAAATGAGCCGCATGGTGGCGGGCACCTGTAGTCCCAGCTGCTCAGGAGGCTGAGGCAGGAGAATGACGTGAACCCACGAGGCGGAGCTTGCAGTGAGCCCAGATGGCACCACCACACTCCAGCCTGGATGACAGAGCGAGACTCCATCTCAAAAAAAAAAAAAAAAAAAAAAAAAAAACATTAACAGAATAGCAGAGTGGGTATTACTGAGAATAACATGGACATGAAGAAGTTTTGCTCAGCAAGTAGCACTTTCAGGGGAGCTTTGCTTACATGGCAATTCTGTAAGTGAATTGTGGGCTCATGGGCTGGATGATATCAGGAAGAAAATAGTAAGAATCGGATGAAGCCCATGTAAAGGAAAGCGTAGAGAAAAAGGGTTTATATACCCAAAGACAGAAGCACTGAGAGACTCCATTATAGTTTGCAACTTGCCAATTAGCAAGTCAACAAATATGCTGAGTTACTTCTCAGCTCTGGCTACACAATAGAATCACCAGGCCCTGCCACAGGCCAATTAAATTAGAATCTCTGGGGGTGGAGCCTCAGCATTAATATTTTTTAAAAGCTCACAAGGTCTTTTGATTGCAGCTGGGATTGAGACTCATAGGAATGGCGCCTCTCTGGAAGAGCATCAGATATAAGATAGGACTCCTGTCCTTTTGAGGGACTTGGTTGGAGCTTGAAATTTAACACGCAAAATTTAAGCAACATATAAAGTGTTTATAAGTGCCAAACAAGTAGTTTATGGGCTGGGCGGGGTGGCTCACACCTGTAATCGCACTTTGGGAGGCCAAGGCAGGCAGATCATGTGGTCAGGAGATCGAGACCATCCTGGCTGAAACGCCGTCTCTACTAAAAACACAAAAAATTAGCCGGGCGTGGTGGCGGGCGCCTGTAGTCCCAGCTTCTCGGGAGGCTGAGGCAGGAGAATGGTGTGAACTGGGGAGGCGGAGCTTGCAGTGAGCCAAGATCATGTCACTGCACCCCAGCCCGGGCTACAGGGCAAGACTCCATCTCAAAAAGAAAAAAAAGAAAGGGAAAGAAAAAAAGAAGTAGTTTATAAAATATAGGTAGATGATTTTGGATAGGGAGTTACTTTGGTACTTGGACTGTTTATGATTCAGGACAGGCAAGACCCCAAATTGGGACTTAGCCTGGAAGGGTTCTCGGCTTTGCCTAGGAAAGAATTCAAGGGCAAGCCAGTGGTATTAAACGGCAATGATTATTGAAACATCAGTGTACAACAGTGACAGGTCCTGCTCCTTGCAGAGCAGGCAGTGTGCCCAGAGCAGCAGCTCAAAAGCAGTCTGCACTCACATTGATACTGACTTTTAATTATATGCAAATTAAGGGGCAATTTATGCAGAAATTTCTAGGAAAACGGTAACTTCCAGGTCGTCTGGTCATTGCTGTGGAAAGGGGTGGTAACTTCTAGGTGTTGCCATAGCAATGGAAGACTGACGTGGCACACACTGGTGGGTGTGTCTTATGGAAAACTGCTTCTGTCTCGGCCCTGTTGCAGCCCTGTTGTCACTTTGGTCCGGTGTCCGAGTCCTACCTCTTACCTCAGTTAGGGACTATTAATTATGTGTCTGGCCCTAAAATAAGTTCTGAAGAGGTTCAGAGGAGAATAATACAGAGTATATGTTCTCAAGAAACTTCTATTTTAGGTAGAGGAAAACCAAAATATAAAGCTTAAAAAGAACCAGAGAGCTATTTGATGCTAAATTATGTTTGGAAACTTAAGTGCAGTTGAGTTTGAAGATAAATTCTTAGATATGTTTGGAAAAAGTTTCTAGTTGTAGGTAGAATTTGAGTTTTGCCTTAAAAAACTGCAAAGAATTCATTTAATTTCGTAATTTAAAAAGTGAATAATGAGTACCTGCTACTTTCCAGGCACCGTGCTAAGCATTTACATGGATTATCTTACTCTCACAATATATTTTTGAGCTATGCATTATTATTTTCTCTGTTCTACAGGTAGAAAAACCAAGGCTTATCAAACTTAAAGAAATTTGTCAAAAGCCACGCAAGTTATTAAGTGGTGGAGCCAAACTCAAAAGCAGGGCTGTATGACTCTTGAGCTGGGCTTGTAACCACTATCTATAGGACCGGAGTCGGCAGCAGAGAGAGGCCAGAGCGTGGCAAATGTATTTCTTGAATATTGAGTAAGTGGCAGGTTATGCTGAGTAGATATTTGGTTGGAAAGGTGAACTGGGGCCCAGTTCAATTTGTCAGGGGTGTCGACTACCATTTCACGGAATTTAACTTTATTTTCTGGACACTGGAGAGTCCAGAAGGTTTTTGAGGCAGGGAATACAATGTTGGAAAGCATTTTCTAGGAAACCGTAAAGACCGGAGACAGGGGAACCAGGTAAAAAGATATCTCAGTGGTCAAGGCATGAAGCTTAGGGGCCTGAGAGAGGTGGGTGGCACGGAAAATGGTGGGAAAGGTGTCGTCGGCATCTTGAAGAATGTTTCTAGAGACAGTAGGGATATGAGAATGGACAGTAATAGCTCAGGGGTTATTTAGGTTTGATATCAGTTTGAACTTCCTTATGTTACAGTGAGGAAGGGAAGTTTGAGAATGTATTAATACGTTCTTCAGAGACTTTTAAGGAAAAGGCAAATTGTGATTTTTTTCTGACATGGTTTAAGTTCTATCTACATTAGTTCTAGGCTTATAAGTATTGTATGAGCTTTGATTCAATTCAGTTCTGGATATAATTTAATTTAGGCCCTGTGACTAAGCTGTTTTATATGGCTTATCTAAGAGCTACTGAGATAAAGGAATTACATAAGTACAGTCTTTCATTCTAATGTTGGACTCTGGTAATACTTCTCAGAATGCCAATAAACCTTTTTTCCCGTTCCCCTGCCTTCTTTTCTTTAGTACTAATGATAGCCACTAGGTTGGGTGTAGATCTCAAGGCCTTTCTCTACTGGGTGAGATTCTCTCCAAGTCTTAGATGAGAAACTTCCATATATCCTTTCCCTAGGCTTCCATAACACTATGGTTACACCTAACCCATGTCCTCAAATCCCATATTAGCATGACATGCAAATGACGAGAGTGGGGAGAAGCAGGGAGTGAATCAGAGCCTGTTAATGGCTCTGTTGTGATTGTAGCCATGGGTTTGCTTAAGAAAGATACTGTGCCTTCATTGTGACTGGCATCAAAGGTATGTGAAGATACTACCTCAGCTAGGTATGAGAAGCCCAAATACATTATTACTAATGATTTTCATAAGGGCTAAAGAGTTCAGGCCAAAAATAATTAAAGGGAACAACAGTGCTGCCAATAAAACTCTTAAATAATGAGATAGTAATTAATGGATGAATGGCCTCATTGTTCTTTTTGGCTTTAGGCATTAAGCATCTCATTTTAAAAGTTGTGATAAGTAGTGCAATATTGCTCATTTATATTTTTTAGTACTGTTAATTTAATTTTATTTCACTTTTTATTTAATCTTAAATCTTCTATTTTAGTATAAAAATTGGAATGATCCTCTCCTTTCACTCCCATTATAAACTGTACCAGCACGATTGCTTTTGGTGCTCTGGAACTTTCTCAGTTCACTCCCAATGATAGATCCTATAATCAGGCTCTTACTGCATGTTTGGATGGTGTTATTGATGATAATGATGAGTTACAGGTGTGGTTTTTTTGCCTAATAATACAGATTCTTTGGTGTTTTCTATGACTCCATTGTACTGGGTCAGCCTGGCCAGTTCTCCTCTTCCCCCTTTAAGCCCCAGAAGCCATCAGAAAAGCCTTTCACCTTATTTTTTCAGCAAAGCCTGCAGGATGCCATGGGGGATAGTCTTACAGGACTATTCCAGGCAGCAAGCTTTCTTCATACAGTGGCTCAGAGATTTTGGATAAGCAATAAAGATGGTTCTGCTGGGCCCACTGGTCATAACTTGTCTATTAAATGCATCTCCCATTACTTTTGGTATGTCTCCCTTCTCCCCAGGAAACATCAGATGCTTGCAAACCATTTTCCAAATCACAGAGCAGTGGGCCCTGGAGGCTTTCTTGGGCCCCTTCTTGACACTAGATTGCTCAAAGAGTTGTAGGCCAAGGAATGAATGTATCCTGTGTTACACAAAATACATTTAAATATTTACCAAGACTTAATTTAATAAACTTTTCTTCCCTCGCTCCAACTTTCCTTTGTATCCCTCCTCCTGAAGAAAAGGTGCCAACATTCCACTTTAAGTCTAAGCTGAAGTCATAGACGATCCTAAGTGTTTTAGAAGTAAATTAGTGACTTCAGTCCCACTAATTTTCCTCTGTCTTCCCAATGACACTGTTTCCTGAGGCTTCTGATAGGATCTGACGTGACTGGGGCTTTTAGCCCCCTTCTTAGGCTCCTCAGAGTCCATGCGGAGAATGACTCAGCCAGTTTCAGAGATATGGATTCCTTTTGAAGACTGCTGTTTCATCTTTGACTTTTATAGGAAAGACTGGATTGGATGGGCTGGCTGTTCTCTGTGTGGGCACTTGAAAGGCAAGGCCTTCGAACTTGGCCTTCAGGTGTGTTCAGGGCCAAGGGCTGGTACACGGAGGAAGTATGGATGTGCTTTTTAAATCTTAGCACTGTGACTTGAGTTTTGCCATTTCATCTTGTAGTGTTTGGGAATTGTGTCATAGATTGTTTACCTAGCCTTGACACTCAGTGGTTGTTGAGGAGTGAGTAGGGTGTGTTTAGGGGGCGGAGGCGGGAATGTTGGTTGAGAAAGACCAAAATGTTAGTGTGCTGAGAAGTAAGAGGAGCAGTGCTTGGGCATGGAAAAGTTGGGCATGACAACCTCTTCCTACAGACACTTTTCCAGAAATTTCTCGGGAGGGAGGAGTTGTTTCCAGTGGATTATCTTTGACTATGATGCCCAAAGAATCTTGACACTAAGGATTTATAGCTTTTACTAGTTCAGAATATGAAGAAATAGTCAAGTCCATTAAAAATGCTTGGAGTTTGTTGATCTGTTAGGGGCTGGTCATTTCCTCCTTGAACTCCGACCTGCTAGAAGTTCTAATGAGTAATGAATGGGCTAATGAGTTGTCACCTTTAGTTTATATTTAAATACCACCTTACAGATATGAAAACTTGAACCTGACTCTGATAGCTTCATTATGGACCCACAAATGTAACCAACTGGGTGGATGGTTTCCACTGAGATTTTGGCTTGGTGTAATTCGGCTGCTGCTTGAGGCTATTTTTGGAGGCTTTTGGAGTAACGTAGGAGTACATCTATCTAGTGTCTTTATTTTTATTTTAAAAGACATTACAGCACTCTTGTCTTCTGCCAGTGCTTTGCTAAGTTGTGGGATAAGCAAATGGACACAGCTAGATGGGAAGGGTCACTGCTCTGCCCTGACTAAACTCCATTCCCCAGGACAGGGAGGCCACGTACCCTGAATCTTTCTTATCTCCTGCTCTCAGCTGCGTGGTGAGGAGGGAAGGCAGACCTTTCCTGAAAGGATCAGGTGGCAGCTGGATGGAGAGTGGTGGGCTTGGGTCACCGGAAGAGAGCTGGATGGAGAGTGGTGGGCTTGGGTCACTGGAAGAGAGCTGGGGCCCAATGAAAGGAACACGTGCCTGCAGGGCAAACTGCACTTTTTATAAACTCTTCTCTTTCAGGGCCTAAAAGTTGCTTTTGTCAAAAATCCTCTTTTCTGTGCCAAACCTGAATAGCAGAGATGAAAGCACGCTGCAGCTGTTGGAGGGGTGTAGGTCTGCTGCAGAATCAGAGTCTGTGTTGGTTGTTCTACTTGGTGTGGGAATTGGGTTCTCTGATGCTGACTGCAAGAGAGGAGATGTTTGGCAAAGGATTGTGCTAGCCCAGAGTTCCTCTGTCAGATAATAACAGTAGCCTCCATTTGTATGGCCTTTGCAGTTTACAGTAGTGCCTATAAAATAAAATATGTCAAATATTACATTGTCATTTTCGTTTTTATTTTCTGATATAATTTCAAAACCTTGTCCTGATATCCATCTTATTAAGTAGGCAGAAGAGATCCTACATTTTAAAATTAAGGTACTTTAAAACTCTGTGCTTCGAAATAATCTTGGTAAAATTTGACACTGCAGTTTATTGACCTTATTTGTCTTTCTGTAGAGAGAATGATGATTTTTGACCCTGTAACCCTGAGCTTAGAATCTAGGGAGAAACGGAAGCATTTATTTGTTTTTGCATTTTGTTTTGTACCACATTTGGTAGCTTGTTACCAGCTGAGGAAGTAAATTGACTAATTAGGGGAAACCCAAAGCACTATTGATGTCTATCTCTAGGCGTAATTGTTGCAAGTTCTATAAAAAGGCCTCTCTACTTCTCATGTGGTCAATAAGGAAATGGCTCATGGAAAATGAGAAAATACCTGAACAGCTGGCTGCCAATCTGAGTTCTCTGCCCATGGGTGTGGCTTGGCTCAGTTCTTTGGACTTGGTAATGGGGTCATTATTTCTGTGTTCGATGGATTTCGGAATGTCATGTTATTTCAGCCCAAGCGGTTCCCCAGGAGACACAACTATTTGCCCTCTTCTTCCCGGCACTGAAACTAGAGTGCCTTCTTTCTTCCAGGCAGGAGAAACCTCTCCAAATAGGGCTTCCTTTATCTTGTAGAAGTTGCTTAGTTTTTCTGTAGGTGGGAACATACATAGCTGTTTTTGGTGTATACATTTTTACAGTTTGAAAATTTCTACATTGAAACATATTGTTTCCTATTGAGGAAAAGTTGATGTGATCTCTATCACAGAAATGCAAACATATCCTTTATACTGCCTTTTTTCTTTTGGGAATTGGACACCCTGTCACGAGAATTATGGGGGCCTATTCTCATGTAGTGTAACCAACGCCTGGCATAGCTCATTAACACACCTTACGAGGTTTTAACTATGTTGGAATGCACATCAACTGCCTGGAAGACAGAGTGTCAGAAAGGAAAGCCTCTAGTAAGTTGTATAGAAAGTCCTCAAACAACATCGTTTCATTCAATGTTGTTTCATTATAATGTTGATGAAAAAAATGAATCTTGGCCTGGCCACTGTCCGTGTGGAGTTTGCATGTTCTCTCCGCGTCTGCGTGGGTTTCCTCTGGGTCCTTCAGTTTCCTCCCACATCCCAAAGCTGCGCACATGAGGTGAACAGGCGTGCCTACGTGGTTCCAGTGTGAGTGAGCGTGGGTGTACATGTGAGTGCGCCCTGCAATGGGGGGTGTCCTGTCCAGGGCCGGCCCCCGCCTGGCACCCTGAGCTGCTGAGACAGCCTCTAGCCACCTGCACCCCTGAACTGGAATAACTGGGTAAATACTTACCCTACTTGATTTTATTAATCATTCTTCAATGTTTCTATAGTTCATATTTATTTCAGTGTTTAATATTAGAAATGTCTTTGTTTCTGTTTAGAAGTTTGATATTTTTTGTCGCTAGAAACGTACTGTAGGAACTTCACTCTTGTTCATGTCAATTAGCCTGTGGGAAAATTGGTTTCTTATATGTCGTTTCACTTAAAGCCGAAGTTTCCAAGAACCTTTCTATAATATTAAGTGAGGACTTACTTTAGTTTAGAATTTTGGGAGGTAGCATGATATATACTTAAAGGAGGATGGCCATGAATCAAACAGACTTCTGTTCAAATCCCAGATATGTGACCTCATCGTTGGATAATTTTTGTGTGGAGTGAAAGATGTATGTGCAAAGTCCAGCCCGTAGTGGTGCCCAGTGAACTTCCCTTCCTTTTGTCCCTCTGTCCTTGGCCTTGAGACTTGTGGGGAAATCTAAGAGACAACAGGCTGATTTAGCGGCTTGTCGAGCCTCTCAGCTTGCGGGCGGTTGACCCTTCTGAGGCCCTCACCACAGGTGCAGCATCGCTAGCAATATTATTATTGTTGCTGTTTTTGAGATGGAGTCTCACTCTGTTGTGCAGGCTGGAATGCCGTGGCAGGATCTCTGCTCACTGCAGCCTCCACCTCCTGGGTTCAAGCGATTCTCATGCCTCGGCCTCCCAAGTAGCTGGGATTACGTGCATGAGCCATCACGCCTGGCTAATTTTTGCATTTTTAGTAGAAATGAGGTCTCGCCATGTTGGCCAGGTTGGTCTCTATAACTTCTGACCTCAGGTGATCCACCCACCTCGGCCTCCCAAAGTGCTGTGATTACAGGCATAAGCCACTGTGCCCGGCCTATCAGTATCATTTTTTAGTGAACAAATCAGTGTCAGTGTTGTGGGCCTTTGGGTTGTAATGCAATCCAAGGTCTACTGTTCCTTTCCCCCTCTCCTCCTAAACACATATTAGCCAAATTTGGGGAAATTTTCCAAGCAGAAGCTTTTTGGATTGGGTGTTAATACATCAGACCAGTAGCTGTGAAACTCGGATACACTCAAGCTCTCCCCAAAATAGACCACATGAAGGAGGAAAAGAAGAGCCCGAGGCCATGCATGCACTCAGTATTTGGTGGCTCTTGCCCAGAAAGGCAATACAGTGATGTGAACAGAACACTTGTTCTCTCCTCTGGAGGCCTGAGCTCTGTTTCTATTTCAGACCTCAGCTTTCTTCTGTGTGACTTTGTTTAATGCCTTCTGCCTCATCCATCAAAGACTGGATGAGAAAAAATAATCTCTGTTCTGTTATTTAGTGTGTTATTAGGTATAAATCACCTAATCTCAAAGCCTTAATTGTGTATGGTGCACCCATGGGAATATCAGGTAAGTAAATAGTTTCTAGTTTATTACCTCACTTCCTTGTGAACTGAGATGATTGAGCAGAGCTGGAGCAGTTTATACGCATGCATTAATATTTTGTTCTTTGCACACGTATTCAGCTAATATTTGTTCAGTTGATATCCTGTACGAAGTACAGGAAGAACACTGTGGGAGACAGAAGTAAAAGGCAAAGACTTTAAATGCGGTTGAGAAATATTAGAGAGACACATTGTTTCCTAGTGTGATATTATTCATAAAATCATTGTACCTTGGTACCAAAAAGGGACCTTCAAAATCATCTCATTCCTTCGTTTACAGATGAGGAATATTCAGAGCAACAAAGACCTCACTGTGGCCCAGAGGCTGAGCAAGTTTAATGGGGTTGTCAAGGCCAGCGTTCAACCTTCATAGACAGAATTTGGCTCCGTGCAGGGAAAGAGAAAGGCCTTCTTGCTGTGGGGAGCCACTGTCTTTGGTCCTGGTAGCCAGTTGGATACCATGGTCTGCGAACTGATGTGCATTGTGTTGCAAAATCTTATTGCTGTTATTCCTATGATTACCCCTTACTATAGTAGTGTCTTCAAGAGGAAGACTCAAACATGAGTAAATATTGATGTCTCATGTAAAAATTTTCCCTCCACTGTTTGGGGATACACTGGCTGCCATTTGTTCTTAACAGCGTAAATAAAAGAGAAAGGGAGAGGAACTCTCATTCTAGCCAACAAGATCCTTCCATCAAACACAGAGCTTCCCTTTCCTCCTTACTTCAACAGGTAGATGCCTTCAAAGTTGGAATCCTTTTTGCAGCATAGTTTTATGACCCCTGTGTGCATTAGCTGCATAACCACTAAGGATACACATCTATTAGAAATTAATAGAACACGAAAAAGAGAAAATCAACGGGATTCCATAGAAGTCATACAGCTGACTGTGTGACATGGAAATGTCCTGATGGAAATGCCTGTATGACGCCAGTCATCACAGCCGTGGGAAACCTTCCGATCACTGACTAGATTTTGGGGTCCTTGCCAGACGCTGGTCTGTTTGCAGGTGCTCCGGTTTAACGACTTGCCCTCATGTTCCCGCAGAGAGCTCCTCCTGCTTGTCCTTACTCTGCGGAACCAATTCCAACATCAGAAGGTGAAATGAGGCACAAACGCCTTTTCCTCTGTTTTCTCTACTCCTGAGGTTTTTGGTTTTACTTTTTTTTTGGACTGTTATAATTCGGCAAATTTGTCTACTTTTATACCGTCATATCTTAAACTTTTACCTGTTGCTTTTTATTATTCAGTTTGTCTCAGATTGGAATCTCAGCTAACCTCATTCCTAGAATGTCAGTTAAATGCCACTCTTTCAGGAGAATCCTGACAGCCTATACGTGGTTAGATCTTCCTGAATACTCTTTCTCTTCCCCAGAGATGGGGTCTTGCTATGTTGGCCAGGCTGGTCTCGAATGCCTGGCCTCAAATGATCTCCAGCCTCATCTTTCCCAAGTGCTAGCATTACAGGCATGAGCCACTGTGCCCAGCCCCTAAATACTCTTTATAGCACCTGAACTACTACTTTTTAAATCATCTGCCATCCTGGCTAGACCCTAAGCTGGGCAAGGACCTGGTCTGTCTTTTATGCATTTATTTAGTTAAATTTCCTTCCTTTTCTTTTTTTTAGAGATAGAGTCACTCTTGACACCCAGGCTGGAGTGCAATGGTGCAATCATAGCTTATTGCCACCTCCAACTCCTGGGTTCGAGTGATCCTCCTGCCTCAGCCCCCCAAGTAGCTAGGACTACAGGCACATACTACCACACCTGGCTAATTTTTAAATTTTTCATTGAGATGCGGTCTCATTATGTTGCCTAGGTTGGTCTCGAACTCCTGGCTTCAGACGATCCTCCTGTCTCAGCCTCCCAAAGTGCTGGGATTACCTGTGTGAGCCATTGTGCCCAGCCAGAACATGGTCTTCTCGTGTATTGTTTTATCTCCAGTTAGTGTGTAGATCTCTCGTATCTACACTAGGGATTCCACAATTTATTGGATTTTATTCTTTTTTTTTTTTTTTTTTTTTTTTTTGAGATGGAGTTTCGCTCTTTTTGCCCAGACTGGAATGCAATGGCATCATCTTGGCTCACTGCAACCTCTACCTCCGACGTTCAAGTGATTCTCCTGCCTCAGCCTCGCAAGTCGCTGGGATTACAGGTGCCCACCACCACGCCTAGCTAATTTTGTACTTTTAATAGAGGTGGGGTTTCACCATCTTGGCCAGGCTGGTCTCGAACTCCTCACCTCAGGTGATCCACATGCCTTGGCCTCCCAAAGTGCTGGGATTACAGGCATGAGCCACTGCACCTGGCCAGATTTTATTCTCTTTTATCTCCCTTTGTTTTTAATTCTTTGCAACTAAGGCAAGCCATAAAGAGATTTAAGTCAGGATTAGAATGTGTAGGGAGAAGAATGAAATCAGATTGGATTTTTTTTTTTTTTCCTTTTTCAAGACGAAATCTTGCTCTGTTGCCCAGGCTGGAGTGCAGTGGCATGATCTCGGCTCACTGCAACCTCCGCCTTCCAGATTCAAGCAGTTCTTCCTCAGCCTCCCAAGTAGCTGGGATTACAGGCACCTGCCACCATGCTGGGTTAATTTTTGTATTTTTGGTAGAGATGGGATTTCACCATGTTGGCCAAGCTGGTCTTGAACTCTTGACCTTGTGAGCCACCCACCTCGGCCTCCCAAAGTGCTGGGATTACAGGTGTGAGCCACCGTACCCGACCCAGACTGGATTTTTAAAATTATATATATATTTTTGCATAAAATATTCTGAGTTTGGCAGATGAATTCTCCTTCTGGGTAATCAGGAACTTGCCTGTGGACCCAGGGGGCCATGTGCAGAAAGGTAATCTCTAGTGGCTTTTTCTGGTAACTGGGTTCAGTGCCCTGACATTAGCACATCTCCCCAGCATGCCTGGTGGAGATTCGTAAACCAGGACTATAGTCCACTTCCAGGTCCATAGAGAAGGGGAGAAAGTTTCAAAACTTATGTGAAAAGGTTAATGAGTAACCTTGTTGAATGTTTATCATTCTTGAAATTCTCTTTGGCCATTTTCATTGGTCCTGTACTCTCTGGCTTCTGCTACTGCCTCTTGGGCTATATAATGTGTCTCTTCTATTGATGATTTCCTTTTCCAGCCCTGTTGATGAAGACGTACTCCAATGTCTAGTCCTTCATCCTCTGTTTCTTCCTCTCTCTCTCTCTCTTTTTTTTTTCTGTTGCTGTTGAGATGGAGTTTTGCTCTGTTGCCCAGGCTAGAGTGCAGTTGGCTCACTGCAACCTCCACCTCCCGGGTTCACGCCATTCTCCTCCCTCAGCCTCCCGAGTAGCTGGGACTACAGGCACCCGCCACCACGCCCGGCTAATTTTTGTATTTTTGGTAGAGATGGGGCTTCACCATATTGGCGAGACTGGTCTCGAACTCCTGACCTTGTGATCCTCCCACCTTGGCCTCCCAAAGTGTTGAGATTACAGGTATGAGCCACCGTGCTGGCCCATCCTCCGTTTCTTAAATCTTTCTTCTTGGGAGATGAATTCTGCTTTCAACCCTTCAACTTTGGTTTTCTGTGAATGTATGCATTCATCTCAGAGCCCTTCTGGGGAGCATCAGCTTGTGACTGTCTGACTGTCTTTGATACTTGGGTGTGTGATTGTCACTTCAAACTGTAAGCCTCATGTTTTCTCCCAAAACATTCCCACATTGCAGACATCAGATTTCTCTCGATGGCCCCAAATCCAGCTGTCACCGCGAGGGTCTTGAGTCTTCCTCTTCCTGTGTGTCTGCCTGTCTTCTCCCCACCCTGCAGGTGGTTTCCAGATACTGTTGGGTTTTCCTTGACAGTGCCTCTGGAATCCATCCCTTCCTTCCCCTCTTGTAACCCAGCTCCTGCTCTTTTCACAGCTCAATCTATCGCCAGGCACTGTACTCTAGAACCCAGCAGTCTGCCCCGAATTCCTACAGTTCCTGCACCACTCAGTCTTTGCCACGTGTTTCTTAATTTCCCTCTTTACCTTTAAATAATTAGGTTTTTGAGGGCAGAGATCAGAATTGCTTCTCTTCCTGTCTCTACCAGTCGGCACAGGGCAGAGTAGCTGTTCAACAGAGTTCCCTAATGATGATGACAGTGAACCAGAGGATTCCTCCCAGGAAACTTTATGTGTAGACTTTGCCTCCGTGAATGCCAGGATGTCAGCTAGAAATGATTGAGCACAAGGTATGAGGCAGAGGGATGGATGAGCTTAGCACAACAAAGCAGTGTTGTGACTTCTTAGTGAATAGAGACGTCTTTACAATATGGAACATTCACTGGGTCTGCTAAGTTGGGTGTTTGAAAAAAAATCAGTGCCTTTTTTGGAATAGTTCTTCATTGTCTTTCATACTTATTTCCAATGTTATCCTTGAGCAAGCTTGTAGAGAAGTGTTAGTATTGCCACTTTATAGAAGAGAAAACAGACGCTTCGAAATATGACCAAGGTCATAGAGCCCAAAGGCGTCAGAACCACATCTCCAGCCCTGATATCCTGATTCCAGGTAAAATCAATGCAACAAAGCATGGAGTTAAGCACCAGGAAGATGGAGTTTCAAATTTTTTTTTTTTTCCTAAAGAAGATTTCAATCTCGTGAGAAACAGATGGGTAAACAACTTAAATCCTAATTCAAGGTTTTAATTAAGTAAGAGTGAATAAGGACACAAACAAAATGTGTGGGTGCATGTAGGTAGGAGTGATTAATTCTGTCTTTGTACTAAACAGCAGCTGTGCTGGCAGCTTTCTGTCAGGGAGTGCTTGTGAAGCACGGATGAAAGCAGGTGTGGGTGTATATGGAAAACAGCATGGCCGGGAGGAGAACGACCACGCCATGTCCATGTGCTCATTGACCAATGGAGGTGAAGGGTGGTGGAGGCTGCGGGCTCAGTGATGACCGAATTAGGTGATGTGACATTTTAGGCAGCATGAGAAAGTCTAGAAACCTACCTGTTGGGTTAGCCTAATTGATCTCACTTAGCTCCCAGCATTGCTGAGTGGTTTTGTGGGTGTCTACGGTTCTAGTGATATTGCAGGGATAAGGTGATAAGACTTGGCTTGTCTCTGCAAAACGAAGAATCTGAAAAGAAGGTGTGAAGCAATCAGCCTTCCAGGGTCCCTCTGATGTCCTTTGCTTCTTTTCCAAACTTTCTTCATTTTTCTGAATCTCCCTAATCTTTTCTCCCCACTGCACCTCTCTGCCCTTTATTTTTAAAGCTTTGTAACCTTCTTAAGTTTTTATTTAACTAGAGGGTTATTCCAGAGTCTCTATCATGGTAATCTAATGTGGATTTTAGAATACATTTATTCCGTGTTTCCAATGCATTTACATTTAACTCACAACATACCCTTCCTCCTCTTTTTTCTTTCTTTTTTTTTTAAGAGGTAGTTAATGGCTAAGACATTTTGTCAGCCTTTGCGTTGGCCTCTTAAAAAGCATTTTCTGTTTTCTTCAGTCACACAAAGCTGGAATCTGTAGAGAGTGCATCTGTTTCATTCACTCTTGCTGGACTAGAAACTTGGTGAATCACAGTTAAAAGGCTACTCAGAATCTCTTTGTATTTCCTCCCTCCCTCCGTCCTCCTTTCTCCTGGGCTTACAGATTATGTGTATGGGAACACGGTCATGGAACTTTCATGTCTGGTGACGACCAACACTCAGCTCTGCCTTAACGCAGCTCGCTCTCAGCATAAGACAGGGCAAAGTAACTTACTTTAACCACTCTGTATCTGTTTTCCCTGCAGGTTTTGTTTGTTTGTTTGTTTGTTTGAGGCAGGGTCTTACTCTGTTGCCTAGGCTGGAGTGCAGTGGCACGATCTCAGCTCACTGCAACCTCCGTCTCCCGGGTTGAAGCAATTCACCTGCCTCAGCCTCACAAGTAGCTGGGATTACAGGCGTGCACCACCACGCTTGGCTAATTTTTGTATTTTTAGTAGAGATGGTGTTTCGCTATGTTGGTTGGCCAGGCTGGTCTCGAACTCCTGACCTCAGGCGATCCACCTGCCTTGGCCTCCCAAAGTGCTGGGATTATAGGCATGAGCCACCACACCTGGCCCCTCCCTGCAGTTTTTAAAAATTGACTTTGGTTCTGTCTTGTGACCCCAACTCCATCCTTCCTTGCCTGTTACCAACCTTGATAAGGGCTGTGCCTTGGTACTCTCAAACTGTTCTGTGGAGTTTTTTTTTTAACAGATCTACTAAACCAAAGTAACTATTTGGGGAGTGTTGGTAGTTTTAGGAAGATGTCCGGCCAGGTGAGCTTTTCTGCTGACTTCTCTGAGCTCCCTGGTTGCTGTCAGGCTTGGTACATGGCTGCAAGGGCACTGGAAGACTTCCATTGAGCAAAGAGAAACTGGCCGACTCTGCTATTGCTGAATCTCGCTTTGCATGTGAATGCACAAAGGATAAGAAGATATGTGTGCATGCTTCACAAGTAGGTGTGCTTTCTTGATAAGAAAATTAATCTAATTTGGCTCAATCACCGAGCATCATGAAACTAAGTGAAGGGAGGGAAAGAAAGGGAACCAGGTGCCCCCTGGGTACTTCAGATACATTAATACCTTTAATCCTCACAATAATCTAGGAGGGAGAACTCTTATTGGCCTGACTTTATGGGACATTGAAACTAAAAAAGTTTTGGTCACCTGCTCAGGGTCACTGCATGAGTCAGGAATAGAGGCCCTATTTTTTCCACCACCCCAAATGACCAGCCAGTTGGTAGGAATGGGAGCTTAGGGGAATACTTCGGTGTAGGTGATTTTATGGGTTTTTTTTTTTCTAGGAAACTCAGCTATAGCTGCCCAGTTGTCCATGGCGCCCGTCTTCCAGGTTATCTGCATACTTCAGAACCTGTGTCTTTGTGTGTGTGTGTTTATGTCCTTCTGAAGCTTTCTGTGTATATATAGGTCACACATTCCTGCAATGTAAATCAGTCAGACAGGCAGCTTAGAAATTCTTATCCATTCAGACCTTTGGCCCTTGCTTGTGTAAACCGGAAATGTGGGTGGGGAGAATCAATGTGGGGACTGGAATGTTGCAGGAATGGAAGAGAAGCCCACGGGAGGTGTATGAGGGCAGAAACTGTACTTGGGGGATTTTGCTCTGAGGTTCAAGTATGGCTGTAGCTGCAGGCACCTGGCTTCTACCATGAAGGAGGACTTAGATGGAGGAGCTGTGCCAGGAACCAGCAACCCTGGAGTGGGTACATGCCTGGCCCAAGCATGTTCACATGCACGAGTTCACTGACAGCTTTCAGAACCAGCACGACTGAAAATACTCTGTTTAGCCTACCAAATGTTCCACATCTCCCCAAGCTCCCTGGATGTCCCCAGCATTCGCCAACCACTCGTGTACTCAGGTTTTCCAGAATCCAAAAACAAATTCTCAAAAAGGCCGAACATTTGGCAGGGAAGTATTTATAGGTAAATGATACACACAGTTATGTGATCTCCATCCTAGAGGAAAACATTGGTTAAGAGGATTGGTTGAAGAAAAACAACTATTAGAAAATGTGTTCAATGGGGTCATGTTTACGCCCCTTTTGTCAACTAAAACTGTGTGTGTTTAAACAATGTCTTTGGTTTATTACAGTCATCACACTCTCAGTAGCAGATAATGTGCTTGAATTTCACAAGTGTATGTAAACGATCTAGGGTAGCAGGGCAGCTGTCCCCAGTCAACGTTTTCACATTGTGATAATTCTCAGGAAAGAGAAAGACATACTTAGAGTTGTACGTGATCTGTCTTCTCAGTAACTGAAGTGTCTCCTAATGTATGCATTAATTTATAATTTTGCACTGTTTTTAAAACCTGGGTTTGATTTTTAGTCAAAATACAGGTTTATGGTGGAACTCATTTCACAGTACTTTTTTGCAAGAGTAGGAAATGTTGGAATGCAAGCGCTTTGTGAAATTAAAGCTCTGGGTCAATGCTACTTTGTTGGAAATCAAGTCATATATTAAAATTAGAAAAGACAGCAAGCAGCTGGCTCAAGTATATTTTGTCTCACTTTTCTGCTCCCCATGGGTTTGCTTTTCAGGAGATCCAGTGGTTTGTAGCATACACATTACCCACCAACTCCCATTCCAGCCGTGCCTGTTCTTCTGAACTTTGGAGACACATATCAAATACCAAGAGCTCAAGACAGTGCCTCATTGCGATTCCATTTACTGACAATGGTGGTCCTTTTAAGATCCTAAAATGTTTCTCAGCATCACAGCAGCTTTGTGTGTGCACCTCCAACTTCAGGAGGGTGCTCTCAGCCAGTAGGGGAGAGTACACTCTTAGAGCAGAATTTGCATCAGAACATTGGGTCAAAATTGCTGAAACAATGGGTGATTAGGATGTTGCTTTAAGTCACTATTATTTATCAGAAGTTGTTTTTTTTTCCCATGAAGATTTTTCATTCGGTTTAAGCTTTATGGAACCAAATTGCCCAAATCTCTAGAAGTCATTTTTAAATAACCAGCAATTGCTTTTCAGCCTGCTAAAGGACAGGATCACCAGTAGAGTCATTTCTATAAATTAATCTATAAGGTTAGTGTAACTCTAATCAAGTTTTTAATGGGACTTGTTTTCTTTAGAGTCTAATACATTGATTTCTAAAATTCAACTGGAGGCTGGGCATGGTGGCTCACACTTGTAATCCTAGCACTTTGGGAGGCTGAGGTGGAAGGATCACTTGAGGTCAAGAGTTTGAGACAAGCCTGGACCACACAGTGAGTGCCCGCCTCTAAAAAAAAATGGAGTGTGGTAGCATGTGCCTGTAGTCCTAGCTACTTGGGAGGCTGAGGCAGGAGGATCGTTTGAACCTAGGAGTTCAAGGTTACAGTGACCTATGATTGCACCACTATACGCCGGCCTGGGTGGCAGAGGGAGATCCTGTCTCCAAGGAAAAAAACGAAAGTTCAACTGGAAAAATAAATTAATGACAATAGCCAGGAAAATTCTGTAAGAAGAATAAAGACGGGGACTCATTCTATCAGATAAGAAAACTCCTAAAAACCCACCATCATTAAAGTGGAGTGATTCTATAATAGGATCATCTATTAGTTCAGTAGAACAGAACAGAATCTGGGAATAGACCCATGTATACATAATATAACCCAACTATTTCTAGGGCCCCATATGGCCTAGTGGATGTAAAACAGAAATCTGACTATGGAAGCCTTGAACATGAAGATCTTTATTTTACTTGTTCTTAAAGGAGTATATTCATGGATTTCACAAAGTATACTCCCTAAAATATTTTCCAGAAATCTTCTCTAAATAGCCTTCACTCTCCCGCAAGGTGCAAATTCATGGCAGCCTCTATAAATGTGTCTCCATCTCTCTGGTCCTTGTGGTTTTCTGACTTTTTCTTCCCCCACCCATTCCCTGCCCCCCATACATTGTGTTCCCAGTCTGTGACCACCTCCACAAAGGGCAGCCCTTGGGAAGGGTAGTTTTTTCCCCAGCTTTTCTGGAGAGCAGGAGATTCTTAGAATTCTGTGGATGGAAATTCCCCAGCAGACTCCCAGAATTCTGATGAGCAAAAATTCCCAACTTCATTTATTTGGGAATTTACTATATCTCAACCCTGCCATTTTAAGTCACTGAACTAGTCAATATAGGGTTTTTGGCGATCCATTCGGAAAAAATAATGTGACACATTTCTATTTTATAAAATAAGCATTTTGTAAGCATGTATTTCAATAGATTAACATACATATGACTGGATTTAGGTCATATCTATATGTACATAGGAACAAGTCTGTAAGTTTCTAAGATTTGGGGTTGAAAGCAGTGAGGGGAGTCTTCTACTTTATGTAGTTTTGAATTGTTTTAAATTTATTTTATAGCAAATATGTGTCACATTTTAATTTCTTTTAAAATTTCCTTTTAATTTATATTTAGTAAAAATTCACTATTTTGGTAGAAGAACGAGTTTTGACAAATGCAAAAAATGATATAACCAACTCTGTGGTTAAGATCCAAAACAATCTTAGCACCTTCCCTCACATCTCCTCCAGCCCCAACCAGTTCTCCTGTGCTTCCCCTTTGTGGTTAAGCTCTTCCCCGACCCCTAACCTCTGGCAGTCTATTCTCTATTCCTAGTTATGCCTTTCCCTTCATGTCCTATGATAGAATCATATAGCCTTTTGAGTCTGGCCTCTTTCACTTAAGCATAGTCATTTGAGATTCATCCACTATTCAATAGTTTTTTGTTTTGTTTTGTTTTTTGAAACAGAGTCTCACTCTGTCACCCAGACTAGAGTGCAGTGGCATGATCTCGGCTCACTGCAACCTTCACCTCCTGGGTTCCAGCGATTCTCATGCTTCAGCCTCCTGAATAGCTGGTATTACACGCATGCACCACCACGCCTGGCTAACTTCTGTATTTTAGTAGAGACAGGGTTTCCCCCATGTTGGCCAGGCTGGTCTCAAACTCCTGGCCTCAAGAGATCTACCTGCCTCAGCCTCCCAGTGTGAGCCAATAGTTTTATCCCTTTATATTTCTGAGTAGTATTTCATTGTGTGTCTGTACCCATTTTTGTTTATCCATTCCCAAATGAGGGACATTTGGATTGTTTCCAGTTTTTGGTAATTAATAATAATTCTGCTATAAACATCTGTATACAGGGTTTTGTGTTTTCTTTTCACTTGGGTTAATAGCTAGTGGGGGTTTTGCTAGGTCACATGGTAACTGTTTGTTTAACTTTATAAGAAACCACTAATTCTCTTTCCAAAGAGGCTGTAACATTTTGCATTCTCACCAGCAATGGAGAGTTCCAGTTGCTCCACATCCTCACCAGCACTTGATATTGTCAGTTCATTAAAAATGTCAACCATTCTAGCAGATGTGTAACAGTATCTCTCTGTGGTTTTTAATTTGCATTTCTCTCATGACTAATCATCTTAAGCATCTTTTCATGTGCTAATTTGCCATATATAGAACCTCTTTGGTAAAGTGTCTTTTCAAAACTTTTGCACATTGTTATGGGGTTATTTTTTAACTGTCAAACTGTGAGAGTTCTTTATGTATGCTGGGTAAAAACTCATTTGTCAGGTGTGAGATTTGTCAGGTCTCACAGTGTGCAGCTTTTTTCATTTTCTTTACAGTATCTTTTACAGAGCAAAAATTGTTAATTTTGATGAAGACCAGCTTTTTGCCTTTTTATTTTATGCATCATGCTTTTGGTGTCATGGCTTAGAATTCTCTGCCTAACCTAATGTCACAGAGATTTTTCTCTAATGTTTCTTTCTAAAAATTTTACACGTTTGTGTTAATACTGAAGGTCTATGATCCATTTTGAGTGAATTTTTAAAATAATTTATGAGGTCAAGGCTTTTATTATTAATATTATTATTATTGTTTTATCTGGATGTCCAATTGCTCCAGCACCATTTTTTTAAAGCAATTTTTAAAATTTAATTAAATTAATTAATTTATTTTGGAAATGGAGTCTTATGAGTGCAGTGGCATGATCTTGGCTCACTGCAACCTCTGCCTCCCAGGTTCAAGGGATTCTTATGCCTCAGCCTCCCAAGTAGTTGGGATTACAGGCGCGTGCCACCACACCCAGCTAATTTTTGTATTTCTAGTAGAGACGGGATTTCGTCATATTGGCCAGGCTGGTCTTGAACTCCTGACCTCAAGTGATCTGCCCACCTCGGCCTCCCAAAGTGCTGGGATTACAGGTATGAGCCACCACACCCAGCCTCATTTGTTGTAAAGACTATTATTTCTCCACATTAAATGATGTTTCTTTTAAAAGAATGAATATGGTTCAAGAACTCAAACATCTTTTGACATAAAGGGAGAAAATTGACATAAAAGGAGAAAATTCTCTAGACCTTTGGATTCTGAATGGGCTAAAGAGCCCCCCTTTCCCAGGAGAACACCTGCAATGTTTGTTTTACTAGAAGTGTCATAAAACTAAACATATTTTATACTCAATTTCTGGGATTTCTAGACTGATTTTCTTTGCCTAGCTTTTAGAAGAAGTTTTAACCACTCCTTGGGATCAAGGGTCAACGAATGATTATTCTTTTTGACACACTGAACATAAAACAAAACTTTAGAATGAGAATGAAACTTATAACTCATTTAATGTAACTTTCCTTTATAAAAAATTTTTAAAAAGATACACACCTGTGCAAAATGTGAACAATGCAGAAGTATCATCTAGATTTGGGGATGCCGAGGGACACGGCTTTCCTACTGCTTCTCTGTCCCCTCCTCAGTGTCTTTGGCCGGCTCTTCTTCCTCTCTATGACCTCAGATGTTGATGTGCCCCAGAGTTCAACCCTTGTATTTCTTCATTTTTTTATTCTACTCACTCCCTTGGTGATCTCATGCAATTCCATGGCCCAAAATGCCACATAGACTCCCAGGAGCTGTGTCTCTAACCCAATCTGTATCTGACTGACTCCTCAACATATGCAAGATGTCTAATAGCAACTTGTCTAACAGAAATCATGGTTTTCTCATTCAGTCCTGCTCTTTGCCCAGTCTTTTCCATCTTGGTAAAGGGCACCATCCTTCCTCCAGTTGCTAAGACCAAAACATCAGGCCTCTCCTGGCATCTGTCTCTCTCATACCTGACATTCAGTCCTTCAACAAGTCCTCTCAACCTTAACTGTAAGATACACCCCCTCTCACTGCTGTAGCTGTTGCCTCTGGTTTAGAAGAATACAGCCTGGCCTCCTCACTGGTTTCTCTGCTCCCACCCTGGCCCCTGCAGCCTAACCTCCTTAGGGATCATTAAAGACATCACTCAGATCATGTCCTCCCTCAGCTCACATCTTGCCAATGGCTTTTTAAAAAATCACATTTTGAATAAAATTCAAGTGATTTGCCCTGACCTACAAGGCCCTGTGTAATCTGGCTCCAACAGATCTCTTCCTATTTTTCTCTCCTGTGACTTCTGCCCTTGCTTACTCTGCCTTTCTGCTGTTCTTTCAACCCATGCTCATTCTGCCTTTAGGGCTTTGCCTTTGCTGGTTCTGGGGCTGGGGTGCTTGTCCCGTGCCTTCTCCAGGCTGTCCTCTGCGTGGGGGCACTTACCTGCAGAAGGGTCATCTTCCCACCATGGCCTTCCCTGACTCCTCATCCCCAATACCTGCCCTCTGTGCCACCTGCCCCATCTTCATACTTTGCTGTATTTTTTATTATAGTTTATCACTACCTGGCATTATTTACATATTTACTTGTTTATTTATTTGCTGTCTGCCTCCCCAAATGAATGTAAGCTCCATGAAGGCGAGACTTTATAGTATTCATTGCTATCTCCTCAGCTTCCAGAGCAGAGTGTTCCCCATAGTAGATGCTCAGTAAATATTCATGGCTGGATTGAATGCAGGATTAGATGCAGATGTGTAGATTCCTTTTCACCCTGTTTTATTCCAAGCCTTTCCTCAGAGGTTATCACTGTCAATAGTTTGGTAAGTAGCTTTCTAGACTTTTAAAAATGCATTTATAAATGCAGACAAAAAAAAAATATTAGTTTTAAAGAATAATACAATTTTTTTTTTTTTTTTTTTTTTGAGATGGAGACTTGCTCTGTTGCCCAGGCTGGAGTGCAGTGGCGTGATCTCGGCTCACTGCAAGCTCTGCCTCCCGGGTTCACGCCATTCTCCTCCTGGGTTCTCCGCCTCCCGAGTAGCTGGGACTACAGGTGCCTGCCACCACGCCCAGCTAATTTTTTGTATTTTTAGTAGAGATGGGGTTTCACCATGTTAGCCAGGATGGTCTCGATCTCTTGACCTCGTGATCTGCCTGCCTCAGCCTCCCAAAGTGCTGGGATTACATCCAAATGATTTTACATTGTGTTTTTCTCAATAATACATTAGGTATTTTCTCGTATTAGTTTATATAGAGAGTATCCATCTATTCATCTCTCTTTCTCATCAGTTTATATCTTGTGTTTTTTCTTTTAAAGAGACAGAATCTCTGGCTTGGCATGGTGGCTCACACCTACAATCCCAATATTTTGGGAGGCTGAAATGGGAGGATTGCTTGAGGCCAAGAGTTCAGAACCAGCCTGGGCAACAGAGACCCTGTCTCTACTTTAAAAAAAAGAAAAAATTAAGGAAAAAAAAGAAAATAGAGACAGGATCTCACTCTGTTGCCCAGGCTGATCTTGAACTGCTGGCTTCAAGCAGTCCTCCAGCCTCAGCCTGCCAAAGTGCTGGGATTATAGGCATGAGCCACCACACCTGACCTAGATAGTCCTTTTCAGTGGCTACATTGTAGTTCACACTGTGGATGTACCACAATGTATTTAATTATTTTTCTGTTGAGAGATATTAATATATAGGT
The DNA here is from genome assembly GCF_002776525.5 of Piliocolobus tephrosceles. Taxonomy (NCBI): domain Eukaryota; kingdom Metazoa; phylum Chordata; class Mammalia; order Primates; family Cercopithecidae; genus Piliocolobus; species Piliocolobus tephrosceles. The sequence continues at coordinate 118,476,876 of NC_045446.1, forward strand.
TATTTCCCCCATTCATGATTATAAGCAAGACTGCAGTGAATATGCTTGTACATAAATCGTTGTACACGTAGACCTCAAATTGCAAAATTCCTGTCAGTGACTTGGTAGATACTGCTTAATTTTTCCTCAAAGATTATACTATTTTACACTCCCACCAACAATATATGAATGCCTGTTTCCCCATATGGTTGCCAATGCTAGATATTACCACACTTTCAAAATATTATTCCCTGTTGGGCAAAAAAATGTTTAACTCTTACAAAAGAGGAAGGTGATACAAAGCCTTACTTACAGGTGGATTGTTAGTCATATCCTATAATGATAAGCTTCTTAGTTTCTAGATTACACATTAGCCTGCTAAAGAAAGATAGTCTCTTGTGAAAGAAGTGACAGACTTAAAGGAGTAAGGTGATTTGAGATGAGAAACATCTTATGCCTTTTTAAGAAGCTTCCAACTTCTTTTTCAAGAAGTATCATTTCAGAATGTGTGCTGTGAGATCCAAACCACAAGCCCACATATCCTCATTTTCTTGCTATAAAATATCATTCCCAAGTGATTTTTTTTTTCTTAAAAAGAATCCACAGCACAAAACGTCAAGTGTTGGAGTTGGCTGGAGAGTTAATGGAAGTTGTAGCAAGTGGTGATTTATTGTTATTTAACCACTTTGTGGTTTCTGTTGGGCCTTGCTGGAAGTGTACTCAAAGAACAAGAGAAGTTATTTGTTTTAATAACTGTGACTAGGGTCCAAACAAAGGCATGGGAAGGAATAAGAGAAATGCCAACCTGGAGAAAAGAGCTGGAACACAGGTAGTACCTGGGTGCTTCTGTGATGTTAGTCGGTTTCAACTCAGAGCTAGTGTGAATGTGGTTGGCTCAGATGCTAGCCGTGGCCTTGAAGTCACTTTTCAGGGCTGGACTGAGTCCCAAAGGGCAGCCCCTGGGTCTTCTCCATTTTCATCAGGTATCAAATGGGAAGGATGAGAGGTCCTTTTGTAGCATCAGTATATTAGAGTTTGAAGGATTCTTTGGAATCAGCTACTTTTCTTACCTTACAGATGATGAAACTGAGAGATAAAGTGATTTACACAGGTAATGATCCAGACATTTTAAGCTCTATGTTGAATAATCAAAGGAAAAAGTTTTTCACTTGAACTTTACAGATTTAACAGATTGTTGGACAGAAAAGGACTTTTGCCTTGAAATTCCTAATGCAGGAGTGGCATATAACTGCTATGTATGCCACCATACCCTGCCCTGGCCACCTGCCCATAGCAGACATTGTTAATCGACCCCAGCACCTTTTCCTCAGCCAAGCTCCGGCCAGCCTGAGAATCCTCCTTAACATAGTGCTGGAGGCTCCAGTCATACCGATCTGACCTTTCATGTTATTTAAAATCTGTTTGTCTCCCTCTTCTAAATGATGGAGCCACGTGATTCACGATATGCTGATAGCATGGGACTTCAAGCCAGAAGAACTTGGTTTGACTCCTCCATCTGCTTCTTCCTCGTTACATTATCTTAGGCAACTCACTTAACCTTTCTGGGGCAATTCACTCCCTCTGAGATGAGAAAGTTGAATTAAATAATCCTAAAGCATCCTGTCAAGCTCTGAAAAATGCTGTGATTCAAGGTACACAGACTTCTCTGGAGGAATTCATAGCTACAAGCATGTCTTTTTATAAAGACCACAGGTGGTTCTCAGGAAGTTTGCATATTACAAATCTATTTCGGGTTTCTGAAATATGTGTTTCTAGCTTTTCCTGACTACTTCTTTTCATCTGCCTGGTCCCGTGGACCAAGAATTTAGGGATTCCGAAGGGAGAGAGAGGGGAAATATCCTCTTAAAACCAGAGGACTTGCAGGAACCTCTTCTTGGCGGTGGGCTGAATTCATCCTCCCACACCAAGCTGAGCAGATCTCTGTGCCTGCCCGGCAGCTGTAGGTCTTCAGTTACTTCTCCTTCCCCTTCCTCCACCTGTACCTCCTTAGGAGCAGGGTCCTCCCTGTCAGACAGACCTCAGCCAGTGGCCCTCCGCAGGTCCTGGCCTGCTTCCCCACACCGTTCCCTGTGGTGACCTGCCTCCCCGCTTGTTTTCCAGGCTCCCCTTCCCTGCGAGCATATCCACTCCTCTCGGTGATCACCCGCCAGCCCACTGTCATCTCGCAGCTGGTCCCCGCCACCCCGGGAATCGCCCAGGCACTGTCCTGCCACCCAGTCACCGAGGCGGTCTCTGCTGAGGCCCCAGGGGGCGAGGCCCTAGCCAGCAGCGAGTCAGAGACGGAACAGCCCACGCCCCGACAGAAGAAGCCCCGCCGGAGTCGCACCATCTTCACCGAGCTGCAGCTCATGGGCCTGGAGAAGAAATTCCAGAAGCAGAAGTACTTGTCTACGCCGGACAGGTGAGGGCGCAGGGGAGGGACTCTCCGCAGTCC
>NC_045446.1:118479319-118492053 GCF_002776525.5 Piliocolobus tephrosceles
GGGAGACTTGCTCCCATTGCGGGCCATAGACCAGAGCACGGCTGCAGTGAGGCAGGACGCTGTGGCAGGAATCCACTCCTGGGCTCCAGGCATCTCAACCTTGGTTAACAGAATCTAACCTGTGTGAATCCACCACACAGTCCCTGGAGCCTGCCTGTGGCTGAACTTACACTCATTACTCTTATCTCCATATCTGAACGTAACTATTTCAGTATCATAAACAAGGTCAAGTTTAGCAAATTGTTGCTCAGGTGGTCAGCTGGGAAACAGGCTTGGTTTTTAAGCCACTCACTCTTAGGATTGGAGGCAGCAGGACTAGATCTGGAATTAGGATTCATGATCTTCTCAATCTTCTCCACAGCCGCCAGCTGATTCCCCACTGACTCAGCTTGCTGGCCTGGCTATTGCTTGGGAAGGGCTGGAGTGATCCAGTTGAGGAGGTCAGACATGTTGGTGAATTTGATGGATGTCAACAGAACCATTTGACTGAGACCCAGGAGGACCTGGCTGAGAGCCCCTTCTTTGAACTCCTCTGAGATCCATGTCGGGGAGGCTGTGACCCTTGCTTTCTTGGAGGCCTCAATGCCTCGCCTCCTTTTCTTTAATTTACTATTTTAACTGGAACATATGCCAGAGTGTGTGTCTGGGCCGGGTATTGTGGCCCACACCTGTAATCTCAGCAGTTTGGGAGGCTGAGGCAGTAGGATTATTTGAGGCTTGGAGTTTGAAACCAGCCTGGGCAATGTTGTGAGACCCCGTCTCTACAAAAATTGAAATATGAGTCAGGTGTGATGGCATGCATCTGTAGTCCCAGCCACTCAAGAAGCTAAGATGGGAGGATCACTTGAACCCAGGAGTTTTGAGACTGCAGTGAGGTATGATTGCATCAGATTGCATCACTGCACTCTAGGTGAGACCCTGTCTCCAAAAAACAGAAACAAAAACAAACAAACAAAAAAAACAAACAATAGCCAGGTGTGGTGGCTCATGCCTGTAATCCCAGCACTTTGGGAGGCTGAGGCAGGTGGATCATGAGGTCAGGAGTTCAGGACGAGCCTGGCCAAGATGGTGAAACCCCATCTCTGCTAAAAATACAAAAATTAGCCAGGCATGATGGCAGGCACCTGTAATCCCAGCTATTTGGGAGGCTGAGACAGGGAATTGCTTGAACCAGGAGGCAGAGGTTGCAGTGAGCCAAAATCATGCCACTACACTCCAGCCTGGGCAACAGAGCGAGACTCGGTCTCAAAAAACAAATTGTGTATCTCAGTGTCTCATCTTGTTCTTTCAAACTGACTCTGGAGATGACTGAGCTAATAATGTGTGATCCTATTTACTGGGAGATTTTTCAGGTCCTTTTTCCTCTTCTTTTGCCTACTGCCTTAGCCATATCAGGTTGGACACTAGTCCTATCAAAAAGTAAAGGAAGGAACCTCAAATGAATCTCTTAAGCTATGTAGTGGCTCTTTGATACAAATTTAAATGACAGAGGAGTCTGCATATCACCGACTAAAAGGGGATTTAGCTTCTGATTCTGTTAACAAGGCACCATCAGCTGTTTGGTAAGGGTCTTCTGGGTGCCACTGGAGCACTGGCAGGGATTATGGGTCCAGAAACAGTCGAGAGAGTCCTGTTGTGACAGAAAGGGATCATGGGGAAGGAACGACTACAGGAACAAAGACACAGCAAGCCAGGCAGGCGCTGGTGCCTGTGAGGTGCTGAGTGCAGTAGGAACACGGTATTGCTGAGCGTGGGAGACGGGGTTAGGGAAGGCTTCTCAGAGGAGGTAACATTTAAGAAGAGCTTTGATTCCAGGAGGGACAGGGCATCCCGCACTGAGGGTTTGGCACACACAAGGCAAAGAAGCGTGTCTCGTCGGGTATGTGGAGGAAACTGCAAGTAGCCAGGACATCTCCAGCTTAAGGTGTGAACAGGGAAATGGTAGAGGTGAACTGAAGGGTGGGAAGGACCTCGTATGCCTGGCTGAAATGTGAACTTGGTTGTTTAAGCAGTTGGCACTGCCTTTATGAGCTGGAAGTGACATGACCAGACTTACATTTTAGAACTGGCTCTGTGGTGGCACCATAAATGATGGATGAGAGAGGCCAGAGATGGAGCAGGGACCAGTTAGGAGAGAATCCAGTGATCATCACTGAAGACTTGAATTAAAGGGTGGCAGTGGGAATGGAGAGGCAAGAATAGAGTGGAGGACAATTTTTTATTATTATATTTCAAGTTCTGGGATACATGTGCAGAACGTGCAGGTTTGTTACACAGGTATACAGGTGCCATGGTGGTTTGCTGCACCCATCAACCCATCATCTACATTAGGTATTTCTCCTAATGCTATCCCTCCCCTATCCCCCCACCCCCCCGACAGGCCCTGGTGTGTGAGGTTCCCCTCCCTGTGTCCATGTGTGAGAGGAGGACAATTTTGAAGACAGAATTGGCAGAATCAACATTGCGGGAGGAAGCAAAAAGGGAGTTGAGAATTCTGTGGCTTCTAGACTGGGCTAGCAGGGGGATAGGGACACCATGACCTGAAGCTGGAAGACAGAGGACAGAGTAGACTTAGGTGGCGAAAGGTTGAGTTCTGTTCTAGACCTGTGCATTTGGGGTGTCTTTGGGCAAATGATGGAGACAGGTCTGTGAACCAGAGGTTAATAGATGGGATCTCCAGGTATGACATGGCTATTTTCACTTCCCTAGCATATCCCGTGGGTGCAGGAACGTGTGCACCCAGGGGATTGGGCACCATTGTCTATGGTAGCATGGTGGTGTGTCAAATCGGCTTCAGCACGCATGGCTAACATTTTAGTCTGGTTTTTCGGAAGTCAGATAATTGTTTTTTACAGAAATATTAGTTCTTCGTAAATCTCCTGGGGCTCCCTGGTACTTGCCCAGGCATCTCAGGTCACCTACACAGGCTTGATTCACTTGTCTGGGAGGACACCATCGGCTGGCACGGAAGCTGCCATCTTCACCCGCCCTCTCAGAGGCTCCTCGCCTCCCTACGTGACCAGGGCCATGAGCACTCCCTCCTCCCGCTGCTCTCGCCCTCCTCCTCTGTGTTTGTTTCTCCAGTTTCCTAGGTGACCCCATTTAAGCAAATATGCAGGGAAGTGAGAATTTGTAACGGTGGCAGGTAATGAGAGAAAGCCCATGACAGTGAAGCATGTTTCTGTGGCCAGAGTGAGTCAGGGCTGCATTTTTCCCAAGTGAGCTAACACTGTTTGCTAATGCAGTGGCAGAGCCATGAACTGAGCCTTCCATTGACTAATGCACCTGGTGGCCTCAGGTGAACTGGGCTTGGGAAGGCGCTGCCAGAACCGTGGAGGACCCTTCTCCAAGGAGGCCTGGGTGACCAGAAGTCTGTGGGGTGGCCCCCTGGGTTCTTGGTTCTCAATGAGTGGCTGCTTGGGCAGCAGTGCTGCATTTGTGGGGACAGCCAAGTGCTGTTGGCACTGGGAATTTATTGGCTTTAGCTTGTTAATCACTTTCAATAAAACTGCCAGCTTCTCGTAGTCCTTCTACAGGGATAACCAGATGGATGTGAGTGCTGATTTAAGACCAGTTCCAGGGTCCCCTGAAGGAAGACTCTGTATTATTGGGGTTTTAAATTATGCAGCCTGGTCAGAGCAGGGCGACTGGGAAGCTGCACCTGAGACCGTCAGGGCCGGTCCCTGTGGGCCTCCCTGATGGTTAGAGCGCCCCAGGTGGAGAGCTGCAGCTGAAAACCCACACCTGAGACTCCCCATGAAGCAGGCAAATGAGACTGACTGTGGGCCCGAGATTCACAGTCGGCAATCCTCAGAAACCTAGGGCCTTTCAACAAGTGGGGGTCGCTGCCCAAGCTCTGTCAAGGGCAGTTGTCCCAAGTTGCTGCATTCGAAGTCCGCACTGCTTTGCTGAGCAGGGCTGGCGTGGCGGTGAGGCAGCTGATGTTGGCTTAAGGAGGTGGCTCTCCAGTTGGTGCTGAGGTAGACCTGGGGTTCTTATCCTGTCGGGTCAATGGTGGTCGTCTCAAGGGCTGACGTTGGAAGCCTGGCTACAGACTTCCCTTTCTCATTCCACTTGTCCCACCTGGTTGTTCGCTGCTTCTTGGGATGAAGCATCCCTGTGATTCCCTTTGACAGGTTCAACTTGTGCAGATACATCGTGGGTGGGGGTGAGCCCCAACGCGGGAGCTGGTGTACGGGTCAGACATCGTGGGTTTGAATCCTGCCCCACTTCCTAACTCTATGATCACCTGCCAGAGGTCGGTAAAGGTTTTCTGGGCAGAGCCAGACAGTGAATACTTTACACTTTGGATGCCATATGGCCTGTGACCACTACCCAATTCTGATATTGTAGCACAGAAGTAGTTTACTTTTTATTTATTAATTTTTTACAGAGTCTCACTCCATTGCCCAGGTTGCAGTGCAGTGGCGCAATCTCGGCTCACTGCAACCTCCGCCTCCCAGCTTCAAGCATTTCTCCTGCCTCAGCCTCCTGAGTAGCTAGGATTACAGGTGCCTGCCACCACACCCAGCTCATTTTTGTATTTTTACTAGAGACGGGGTCTCACCATGTTGGCCAGGCTGGTCTCCAACTCCTGAACTGCGGTGATCCGCCCGCCTCAGCCTCCCAAAGTGCTTACAAAGTGCATTACAGGCATGAGCCACTGTGCCTGGCCTGTTACGATAAAACTTTATTTACACAACCAGGTAGCAGACAGGGTTTGGCCACAGTTGCTGAGAGAGTCTAATTTCTCCAGGCCTCAAATCTCTTATCTGTAAAATGGGACTACTTATACCTACTTCACTGTGCTGTGAATGGGATAGATAAGACAGCAAGGCAGGGGCTTAGCATGTAGCCTGGGATGCCGTGGTGCTCAGGAAGTGGTGGCTGTGTTGTTAGACTTAGCCCCAGAAATGGATTTGGCTTTTAGGACTTTCCAGAAGACTCCAGAGAAGTACACAGTCATGGTTAGCGGTAGAATGGAAAGCAGGAAGGGCTGTGGATTTAATGTTTGTTTGGGAATCTTTATAATATTTATAACATTTTAATTGTTATAACAATTTAGGGCAGCTACAGTGATTGAGTCAATCCATCAAGAATTATTTTTTGAGCACCGGTTCTGGATTTAGCAGTGTGATGGGCACTTTCATGGGCAGAAAAGAAGTAGAAGACATAAGCTGCTCTGACTGCTGAGTTAGGGAGGCAGAAATAACATGGTGGGAGTGATTAGAGAACAGTGGGAAACGTGGCACCATCTGGGTGACTGCTGGCCTGTGGGAGGGTGCAGAGGAGATCAGCTGTGGGAGCCAGGAGACTCACCTGCTGGAGGTGGGACCGGGGCTGGGTCTGGAGTGATGAGTGGACTTCCATCAGCAACATCCGGCTTTGCCTTTTGTTTCCAGTTTGGATGTTGGGCCAGAGGGTCAGAATGAATAATCTTGTCAAGCCAGGAGAAGGACTGTGTGATGAAGCACTTTCTCAGGTCCCTTGCAGACCATGAATGTTTCAGAATGGGGACTGGCCCAGGTGTCCTCAGCCATGGTCATCTACTTCATAGTTTCTCAGCTTCCCAGAGTTTCCTCTGTTGGATTCTTGGAAGGAAAGAAAAGCGCTTTGGGGAAGACCTTGTTTAATGAGGGAGGTCAGAGCCTTGAGAGTCAGTGCTGGAGCCTGTCTGGAGCCTGTCAGCAGGATCCCATCTCTCCCACTCCTCCCCATCCTGCTCACCCTTCCTTTGTATCTTGTGCCTTCTAGGTTGGACTTGGCCCAGTCTCTGGGACTCACTCAGCTGCAGGTGAAGACCTGGTATCAGAATCGCAGGATGAAATGGAAGAAAATGGTAAGAAATGATCCTATCCTGATGGAAGAGGACTTTTACTCCAGGGCTGTTGGGAGGGAGGCTGGACCACGTGGCAGTTTGGGCTGCAGAGATTGGAAGGCCTTCTATGTTGCTGGCTTGCGCGGAAGCTGTTGGATCTGTAGGTCGAGCTATTCCTCTTGACCTGGATTTCCTAAACAGAGGGATAGCCTTTTTCTGTTTCATTAAAAATCAAAGGGAAAAAAAGCTTACAGGCTTTTAACTTGCTAGTTTTTGTTTTTTGTTTTTTTATTATACTTTAAATTCTAGGGTACATGTGCAGAACGTGCAGTTCTGTTACATAGGTATACACATGCCATGGTGGTTTGCTGCACCCATCAACCCGTCATCTACATTAGGTATTTCTCCTAACTTGCTAGTTGTAACCCTACCTGCTAGCCTTTTCAAATAACTCCCTTATTCCTCCCACCAAGAGCTAAAATTAGAAGTCAGTATTCTTTGTTTATATTGACGTAGAGGCTGTATCTGTTCTTTTGGCTGTGCATCCTCTAACGCAGTGATCCTCCAACTTTGGTGGGCATCAGAGTCCCCTGGGTAGCAAGTTAAATGCAGAACTCTAGGCCCCCTCTCAGGATTCTGGCCCCAGAGGTCTGGGCCAGGGCTGGGAATGTGCATGTGAACAAGCCCCCTGGTTATTCTGAAGTGCCTGGTATCATGACCACAGTTTCCATCATCCTGCTCTAGTGCCTAGCTAATGAATATTTCCATCTTTGATTTTTAAGTATTAGAATATATACATCCCTACATTTTCAGGAACTCAATTTCATTATCATTTATTCTTTTCATTTAAGAAAAGCACTATTAAATCAAAATTTTCCAAAGTAGTCGAGTGTTGCCTTTCTCAGCTTTGTAAACCAGTGAGACAAGGTCAAAGCCCAGAGCAAAAGAAAAAGAGAAGGGGTGGCGATAAGGGAAGAAGTGCTGCTGTTCTCTGGAGCCCAGGTGCTACCGTGTCACCTGCCGTGGGCTTCTTACCCCCTCACCAAATCTTCGTGGCTCTTTCTCCTCTCGTCCATTCCATGCCTTCATGATGACATTCTAATTGGCTAACCCATCTGGTCACAAGCCCTATTTCTTGGTGTTTCAGGACTGAAATATGATGTTTTTCACAATAATCAAGTAACTAAGGTGTTCTCCCGTCCCCAGTTTTCAGGGGGAAAAAAAAAAGGTCAGCGGACAGATGTTTTCTCAGTGCTGTGGTTTTGTCCTATACTGTTCTTTCTTAAACTTATAGTTCTTGCTATTCCTTGCTATTTTCTGCTAACAATGAGGGGGAAAAAAACAAAATAAGTAAATTGCAAATGAATATCAATGGGAAAAATTGGGAAAAAAGTCAACAAGCAGCAATTATTATATTCCCATAAAAGAATTTCCTGGGCAAATCTTATAATTTCCTCTGGGGGACTTGACCCTGAAATGAAAGGGTTTTCAAATGGAGGCATCTTGGCTCATGAAGTGCTCACGAATTAAGACAGAGATGCCAGTTACGTGTTCAAACACACAGATATCGCATGAGTCAGCACATATGTATTTTGTGTCTCTTGTGAGCCATTCCTTGTCCTAGGCACTATAAGAAATAATAAAATAAAATATCACCCTTGCCTTCATGGAATTTATGATCTAGTCAGAGAAACAAGGCCCAGGAGGTAGCTGCCAAGCATGTTATAATTAAGTGCTGGTTGTTGTGGATTTATAAGCCTGTCAGAGTTCAGAAGAGAAGTAGTGGAGAAAGTTGCCCGGAGAAGTTGAAATTGAAGGAAGCGGCCGGGCACGGTGGCTCACGCCTGTAATCCCATCACTTTGGGAGGCTGAGGTGGGTGGATCACATGAGGACAGGAGTTTGAAACCAGCCTGGCAAACATGGTGAAATCCCGCCTCTACTAAACATACACAATTAGCTGGGCGTGGTGGCGGGTGCCTGTAATCCCAGCTACTCAGAAGGCTGAGGCCAGAGAATCACTTGAATCCAGGAGGTGGAGGTCGCAGTGAGTCGAGATCACACCATTGCACTCCAGTCTGGGTGACCGAGCAAGACTCCATCTCAAAAATAAATAAATAAATAAATAAGTCATAAAAATAAAATAAAAACAAGAAATTGAAGGAAGAATGGATTCGGTTAAAGAGATAGTCTTGCAAACACTCTACAGTGCTAAGTACACATGGACACCTTTTAGGGGATTAGTTTCTAAAGAACTAGACTTGGGAGTGAGAAGCACCAGGCCGTGTTCCCATGCTTGCCCTTCCCCGGCTGATTTTGGGCAAGTCCCTTCACTGCTTTCTGTGTAAGATCCACCACCCACCTTCTTCCTCGTCAATCATCAGCCTTGAAATCAATGCCTCCTGAGTAGCAGAGGCATTGTTTAAATTGGTTATCAGCAATCTTTTCATGAGTCAGATGATTAAGGAATTGACAGTCAGCCTCCTCTGCCAGCACCGCCCAGTGCCTGTGGGACAATGCGTGTGCCTTCGCCTGCGACGTCACTTGTTTTTCACCAGCAACAGTGTTGCTGGCATGATTGTAGGCCAGTTATTGATGGGTATCAATGTCACGTAAACCAAAATGGAAGTAACTTAGCAGATTTAACCTCAGAGAACATTCTGCAAGCCAGTCACCTTCAGGTCCCTTTAGGAGCCAAGAGGTCCAAACTGTCAGTTCACTTTTGAGTTAATTCATTGAGCATTTAACATTCATCAGGCCCTGGAGATGCAAAGGTAAGACATGAGCCTGTCCACTAGAATATAAAATTGTCAAAAGGTACTCAGTCAAGTGCGGGAGACAGACCTGCAAACTGGCATTATTATTACACGGAGTGGTCAGGGCAGCGGCAGGGAGATTTATAGGATCAGCGCAGAGAGTGGAATAGCAAGGCTGTGGTGTGATCCTGATTACTTCATCTAGTTTCCCAGTAAAACTCTTTCAAGGCTATCTCTTTAGGTACTGGGGAGGAAAAGAAAAAGATAATTGGGTAATAAAGATGTCTCAAGGCTAGTAACCTAATTGGAACTGGAAAAAGATTAGCAGTTGATTCTCAGACTTATTCACGTGGCTGCCAAGGGTAACCTTGCCAGAACCAAGATAGCATCTCTGGCGAGTTCTGACCAGTCAGCACTGGTAACCTATAGCGGGTTGGGTCAATTTAATCTTGCACATTAAAATGGGATGTGCACCCTCTATTCCATGTCTGTTGGCTTGAGTTCCAGCAGGACCCACAGTGTTTTGCAATAGGCTGAAAGAGCCTCATTATTCGGTGGTCTCTTTGAGCTCTAAAATGCAATTCTGTTCCGTGAGAGCATCCAAACAGATGCCTCCGTTCTCTCCTAGTCACAGAATCGGGTGGGCCCCACACTATGCATGCTCATTATCTTTCTCGTGAATAGTCCCCAGGTAGTTAACAGCTCCATGAATTGTTACCAGTAGCTCTCTGTGTGATCTTGGGCAGGTTACTTAACCTCTGTGTGCCTGTTTCCTCTGCAGTAAAAGGCCTAACACGTACCTTGTAGGGGTGTATTATTAACTGAGCTAATCTCTGTGAAACACGTAAATAGGACCTGCCATATAGGATACAGCCAAGAGATGTTTTTACCATTATTGTTATCATTATTAGTATTTTTACTACCTATTCACAAAATCCATGTCTTCAGAGAATCCAGATATTTGGAGGCCAGGCTACATAAGCCAAAAGTGAATTCTGTGACTCTCAGGGTCTCCACGCAGCCCTGAGTGTTTCTCCTTTCTCAGTCCCTGCTTCCCAGTCATCTCCAAGTCAGCGCTTTGGCATTTGGGGCCCTGCTTGAGGTCCAGTGGAACATCACATCTTCAGGCTGAGAAAGTCAGCTACTGTGAGCAGCAGTGTCTGGGAGGAGATTCATGCTGGGGAATCCAAACTTGTTTCTCAGCTTCATGGAAACAGTCATCAGTTATGTGGCCCTCGCTTGCCCTATGAAGCTGCAGAGAGAGACAGAGAATGAGGAGGAAAGTTCGCCCCCACTAATAAGTCTACTGCCTGGAGTCTGCTGGGAGGTTGGGTAATTGCAAATAAATACCAGACATAGAACAGTGGCCCATTTTACATATCCCTTGCACATTAGGCTGAATGCAATACTGCTAAGACTGTTAGATTGAAATGGTCGGGAGGTTTGTGTTCAAATCCCAGCTCTGCCCTTGGCTTGCTCTTTGATACTGGCAAACTCTGTCAGCTCAGTTTCCTATCTATCTGAAAAGTAGAGGGAAGAAGAGAGTTCCTTCCTGCACTGACATTCCCTGCCCCCTACTCAGGCTGCTTGGAGGGAAGCAAAAGGCGGGCGGTCTTAACACCCTCAGCAACAGAACATCTGAATACCTCGTTTCAGAGTTTGGAGGGCTGTCACCAGGCACGGCTAATAAAAGTGGATGGTGTGCTAGGTGTTCTTCTGAGAGGCAGAAGGAGGCATGCGGCCTCTTAGACATGGCTTCTCTGGACCAACGGGACTAAACTGGCTCTAAGAATAAATGGGGAGAGGGCTCCTGTGGGAGGGCCACAGGGTGCATGTGAACGGGCAGCTCCTGATGGAGGGTGGTTCTGAGATAATTGCATGTCTCAGGTGCGCTGGAAGGCAAGGGGCCAGAGGTTGAGTGCAGAGAGCAGCCAAGAGGGTAGTTATCTCCTAATTATTGCTTGTGCTGGAATGTTTTATTCCATTTAGAAAATGGTCTAATTGTTTGGGGGATTTTTTTTTTTTTTTTTCCCTGCAGTAGGAAAACAGCCAGGTGGGGTCCGTCCAAACCGTGTGGGTGGTGTTCTCTAATTGCTGGGCTGGACTTTCTTTTGCCAATTAGGTGGCTTCCATAGACCTGCCCTTTTCTAGTTTGATTACTACATGGGGCAACTTACTTTTCTATAACCTCTTTCATACTGAGTGGATCTGCTTTCAACATGTAAATTCCATCTTGGCACAATTGGGTGCTTTCAAAAGCCTGCACTCAGACTGAAATCAAAATCAGATAATGCACTTATGTGAAAAGAAATATAGGGAACGTCTTCTCCCCAGGGGTGGTTTCCGTCAGCATCTCTACCTCGTTAAAGATCCCCTTAATATCTGTGTGTTAGCTGTTCATGTGGAAAGGACAGTGGTTGAGCAGATTTTTAGCTAAAAGGAGGTGTTTACTGAGAACTTCTTGGTTTTCTCACTTTATACACAAAAATTAACGCAAAATGAATCATCATCTAAATGGTAAGAGTGAAAATATGAAACTTAGAATATGAGTAAGTATTCATGACCTTGGATTAGACAAAGTGTTCTTCGTTATGACAGCAAAAGCACAAGCAACAGAAGCAAACATAAATTGGGCTTCATTGAAATTTAAAAATTTTGTGCTGTGAAGGACATCATTAGAAAAATGGGAAGACAGCCCACAGAATGGGAGAAGCTTACATCTGATAAGGGACATGTATCCAGAATATTTAAAGAACTCTTACAACTCAATAATAAAAAGACAACCAAATTTAGAAATGGGCAAAAGATTTGAATAGACATTTCTTCAATGAAGATATACAGCTAGCCAATAAGCACTATGAAAAGATGCTAAACTTCATTAGTCATCAGGGAAATGCAAAGCAGAACCACAGTGAGATACCACTTCCCACCCTCTGGGACGACCGTAGTCAAACAGACATCAACAAGTTGGTGAGGATGTGGAGAACTGGAACCCTCATATGCAGCTGGCTGGAACGTAAAATAGTGCAATTGCTTTGGAAAACGGTCCTTAAAATGTGAAGCGTAGAGTTGCCAAAAGATCCAGCAATTCAATTTCACTTCTTTCCCACGTTCATAGCAGCTTCGTTCACAGTAGCGAGCAACCCACCTGTCCATCAATTGATGAGTGAATGAACAAAATATAGTATATCCATAAAATGGAATATTATTTACTGACAAATGCTACAACATGGATGAACATTGAGAACATTATGCTAAATGAAAGAAGCCAGTCACAAAAGTGCACATATTATATGATTCTGTTTATATAAAATGTCCAAAAATAGGCAAATCTGTAGAGACAGAAAGCAGACTAGCGGTTGCCTAGGGCTGTGGGCAGATCGGTTAGGGGTTGGGGGAAGATAGGGACTGACCGCTAGTGCTATGGGGTTTCTTTTTGGGGTGATAGAAGTATTTGAAAATTGCATTGTGGTGATAGTTGTACAATTCTGTGACCATCCTAAAAATCACTGAATAGTGCACTTTAAATGGATTTGGTATGTGAATTATATCTCAAAGCTGTATAAAAAATAAGTTATGGTTTCATCCTTAAAATTCAGCACCTGGAGGTCCTCTGCTGCTCTTGAAGGAAAGAGGAGCAGTCAATAAATATTTAGGGACTGCATAGAAGTTAGCTGGAAGTTTGATTCTTGGAGCATGGAGTAATAGAAGCAGGGTTTGTCTTCAAGGAGCTTATATACAAATATAGAAGATAAGATTAAGCTAGGTTTAGGGGCGGAGCAAGATGGCCAAATAGGAACAGCTCCAGTCCCCAACTCCCAGCGCGAGCGACACAGAAGACCGGTGATTTCTGCATTTTCAACTGAGGTACTGGGTTCATCTCACTAGGGAGTGCCAGACAGTCGGTGCTGGTCAGCTGCTGCAGCCTGACCAGTGAGAGCTGAAGCAGGGCGAGGCATCGCCTCACCTGGGAAGCGCAAGGGGGAAGGGAATCCCTTTTCCTAGCCAGGGGAACTGAGACACACAACACCTGGAAAATCAGGTAACTCCCACCCCAATACTGCGCTTTAAGCAAACAGGCACACCAGGAGATTATATCCCACACCTGGCCGGGAGGGTCCCACGCCCACGGAGCCTCCCTCATTGCTAGCACAGCAGTCTG
>NC_045446.1:118497053-118628362 GCF_002776525.5 Piliocolobus tephrosceles
ACAATGAGATACCATCTCACACCAGTTAGAATGGCAATCATTAAAAAGTCAGGAAACAACAGATGCTGGAGAGGATGTGGAGAAATAGGAACACTTTTACCCTGTTGGTGGGATTGTAAACTAGTTCAACCATTATGGAAAACAGTATGGCGATTCCTCAAGGATCTAGAACTAGATGTACCATATGACCCAGCCATCCCATTACTGGGTATATACCCAAAGGATCATAAATCATGCTGCTATTAAAGACACATGCACACGTATGTTTATTGCAGCACTATTCACAACAGCAAAGACTTGGAATCAACCCAAATGTCCATCAGTGACAGACTGGATTAAGAAAATGTGGCACATATACACCATGGAATACTATGCAGCCATAAAAAAGGATGAGTTTGTGTCCTTTGTAGGGACATGGATGCAGCTTGAAACCATCATCCTCAGCAAACTATCACAAGAAGAGAAAACCAAACACCACATGTTCTCACTCATAGGTGGGAACTGAGCAATGAGCTCACTTGGACTCGGGAAGGGGAACATCACACACCGGGGCCTATCACGGGGAGGGGGGAGGGGGGAGGGGGGAGGGATTGCATTGGGAGTTATAGCTGATGTAAATGACGAGTTGATGGGTGCTGATGAGTTGATGGGTGCAGCACACCAACATGGCACAAGTATACATATGTAACAAACCTGCACATTATGCAGATGTACCCTAGAACTTAAAAGTATAATAATAAATAAAAATTTAAAAAACAAAAAAAAATTAAGCTAGATTTATAAATAGCAAAAATATCTCCCACCCCTAATCATCTGTGCTAATCCAAGTTCTCTTGAAGCCCTTCTCACTAGCTGCCCAGAAAATCAAGGACTATGCCAAGCCAATGGAGGAACGACTGTCTATTACATTCCAAAGTAAAATATAAATATTTTTAAACTTATCCCTGTCTACCTCCTGGGACTCTTGTGTGGGTCACAAATTGGGGTAATAAGGGTGCCAGGCCTTTGAAGTCAGCCAAGGCCATTTAGGGTCCAGTTATTTGGCTTGCTTTATATCTTTCCTCGACTCCAGGGAAAGATTTGTTGAGAAAGCCTCGTTCATTTGGTAACAGTTGTCAAACACCTGCTACGTGCAGGGACTGAGTGAGAGGGGCAGCAGGTAAACATGCAGTGACCATAGTTTCTGAAAAGTGCTCTGGTCAGGACAGTAGAAGCTGCTCCGAGGGCACATGGCAGAGGGCCTTTAACCTAGACCTGGGGGATCTGGAAGGCTTCCAGGAGAAGTTAGCCAGGAGAAGGAGGGTGGATGGTGTATATATTCTGGGCAAAGGAAACTTACCATTCAGGTGCCGTTCTGGTCCTTTCATACACATTATCTGTTGGTCACCCTCACTGTCACCCTGTAATACAAGGTATTATTACTCCCATTTTACAGATTAGAAAACAGACACTCAGGGCCTTTAAAGGACTTCCAAAAGACAAAGATGATAAGTGGCAGAGTTGGAATTTAACCCAGTTTTTCTACTATCAAAGCCAAAATGCTTTTTAAACTCTGCTGTACAACTTCTTCAAACACAAGACTATATGCTTTATAACATATTTTTTCTGATTACAGAAATACTTATGTTTGATCATTGTTGAAAGTTTAGAAAATATGGAAAAAACATAAAGATTAAAAACGATCCGTGATCCTGCAAACAAGGTGGTGTACAGATCACTGCAGACAAGGTGGTATATAGGCTGTCTACCCTCCAAACTGGATTATGCTAAGAATCTGTTTGTTACAAAACTATATTAATAATATTTTCCATGTTATTAAACATTCTTCTATGTAGTAATTGTAATGGTTGTCAAGTAGTCTGTCTTCGGGATTTACTATAATTCTACCCAATTTACATGGCCAAACCTGTAGGATATCACCCCCCTCCAACTTTTGCTGTTATCACCAATATTGTGATGAGTATTTTTGCAGATCAATCTTTGTCTCAGTCTTAGATAATTTTTTAGAATTTAGCCTAAGGAATTTCTGTGTCAAAAAGCTCTGCATATTTTAAGGCTTTTGATTTGAACTCTTAGGTTGTATTGAAAAGGTTGTAACAATCACACTTTCACACAGTGTGTTTTTTTCCTGCTGGCTACAAATGTTGTTGTCTTTTTAGCTTGTCAACCTGATAGTTATTGCATTAACATCTTACTTTTCATTTCTTGCCTTATTGTTGAAGTTGAATTCTGAAGCTGCTTATGATTATTGTATTAAATGCCAAAATATATAATATTGACCAAAAGTGCATTGAGCATTTAAAGAACAGAGGTGTCTTTGTAGACCAGAGGTAATGGATTGAGAATATATTTTGCCAAATCCTTCAGTCTCACTGCCAGAACAGATGGTTTAGATGCAATGCGAGGTTATACTGGGAATGGAAAGGCGGAGGGTAGGAGTGATTTCTTAGATTTAATAACAATGTTTTACTCGCATAGGTTCTTAAAGGTGGACAGGAAGCACCCACAAAACCCAAAGGTCGCCCCAAGAAGAATTCCATCCCCACGTCAGAAGAGATTGAAGCGGAAGAGAAGATGAACAGCCAGGCCCAGGGTCAGGAGCGACTGGAGCCCTCCCAGGGGCAGGAGGAGCTCTGTGAAGCCCAGGAACCGAAAGCGCATGATGTCCCCTTAGAGATGGCAGAGCCACCAGACCCGCCCCAGGAGTTGCCAGTACCCTCTTTGGAACCCCCACCATTAAGCTAAAGTAAAACCCTTTTGAGGGAAGAGGGAGACTGGGGAGAAGGGAAAAGAGGGGAGGCAGGGAGAGTAGGCAGAGAAAACTTCCCAGCAGCCCAGTAAACTGGGGGAGAAGAGATCTAGCCATCTCCCTCCCTCCCACAGTTCCCAGTGGCCTTGTCATTGCAAGCATTTGACAAAGACTTGCTTGTCTTGAGCCTTTCTCTTCCTGAAAGGCTGCTTTAGCCTTGGATGCCCTTGATTAAGGGAGAGAGCACCTAGGAGTTGCCTGCCTGCCCCAGCCGGGGTGACAGCCTTGGGGCTGAGGCTGGGTCTGTGTTGCAAGCCCACTCCCAGCATGCAGTGGAGAGTGCTTAGCTCTCTCCCTCCCGACCTCTGGGCAGCCAGTCATCAAAGCAGAGAGACGTGGCGGCATGTGGGCAGCATGCCCAGGTTCCTTGCTGACTCAGCACTTACTTATGTAGTTTTTAAAAAGAATTTAATGTTTTTGGTTGTATTTTTTTGTGGGGGTGAGGGTGGGCAAAAACATGGGGGGAGTTCTGAGTTAGAAATGTTTCTGAATCAAGTTTGTTTGAAGACACGTGTGCCTTTGTACCCATTATAAGATGGTCATGAGACCCAAGAACTGATAAGCTTTGTTTTTTTTTTTTTTTTTTTGGCTTTATTTACCCATTTATGCCTAGTGTTCCATTATGGGAACACTAAGCTTGTGGGAGTTATCTCTATCCTACTGCTCAAGGTCATCGCCAAGGTCTGATTTTTCATAAAAAACATTTGTGACCTTCAGCATAAATGGTTTGAGGTGCCATCCCTGAAGGTGCAATGCAGATATGTTCAGATAACTTTTATTTTTTAATTAAAAATAAATCTTTCAAAAGGATTGAGTGTTTTGTGTCTTCTGAGGAGTGTATCTAACCCTTCCTGACTGTGTCCTATGGGAAGGGAGACCCAGAGAGTGAACCAGACTCGGGGGACTGCCTTTTCCCCATCTATAAAGCAACGGATTGGGCCAGGCCATTGGTGTCCAAGTGCTGCGAGCTGTGGGAGTGGAACCGAGCCTCCGGGATGAGGACAGGGCAGAGAATCTGGGCTGTCCCCTCCACCTCTCCCACTGCCTTCTGCCAGAGCAGCTCCCTTCTCAGCCACTTCACATTTGGGGCGTCCAATGGTCTTACTTTTTTAAAGAGGTAAGAAATGTATATGCTTCAAAAGTCAAAACCAAAAAAGAAGACGGGCTGGGTACAGTGGCTCACGCCTGTAATCCCAGCACTTTGGGAGGCCCAGGCAGGCGGATCACCTGAGGTCAGCAGCTCGAGACCAGCCTGACCAACATGGAGAAACCCTGTTTCTACTAAAAATACAAAATTAGCCGGGTATGGTGGTGCATGCCTGTAATCCCAGCTACTCGGGAGGCTGAGGCAGGAGAATCGCTTGAACCTGGGAGGCGGAGGTTGCAGTGAGCCAAGATCGTGCCACTGCACTCTAGCCTGGGCAACAAGAGCGGAACTCCATCTCAAAAAAAAAAAAAAAAAAAAAAAAAAAAAAAAAAAATTCTTGCTTCCACCCTGCCCTCTCCTCCCCTGAATCCCCTGTAGGTAATTATTTTTTATTGGTTTCCTGTTCATCTTTCCAGGGCTTCTTGACTAAGTATTCATTTGGATGATGGGCTCTGCAACTGTTAACAAAAGAAGACCTGAGAACTACTTGACTAGATGTGCTGGGTGATTTTAAATTTAAAAATGGTATTCCACGGTAACGTAAGACGAAAAAGGAGGAGGACTCTGCCTCGGTTTGTTTGTCTGATTCTCATGCATTCTGGCCCAGAGCCTGACCTCACAGAGGTCACCTTTATGATCCCCGCTCTGGCACACTGACCTGTGATGCCTTACCGTTTAGTGGACTCTCAGTTATTAATTACACAGTAACTCTGCCCAGTTGCAGGCTTGGAGAATACCAACTGACTTTCAACAGTGGCCTCAACAAGGAAGCCAAACCTGTTACTAGTTCTGTAAAACAATCACATAATTCATTTCAAAGTTAAACAGGAAAGATCTGCATGTTTTCCATCACCTGGCAGGCCGCCTGCTTTTCTCCATTAACAGTCAGAAAGTGACTGCAATTTTGACTTTGCCAAGGCAGTGCCTCATCCCCTTTGTTATTGAGATCAACAGAGAAAGCAGTCTTTTTCTTAACTCTTGTCAATAGACAAAGGAGGGGAGGATTTGGCTTCTGAGAACCAGTCTGAGCAGACCACACCTAGCTGCCTGTGCGAGGTTGCTTGTACCAAGCGGGCAGAACGCTGTCTCTTCCACGTCTAGCCCACTCCATGGTACAGTTTTATGATCTGCCTACCAGGTGGTGTCACAATGAGCCAAAGAATGTGCACAATGGCCAAAGTCAGCCGGTGGGTCAGTGCTAGTTCTGTCCC
The DNA here is from genome assembly GCF_002776525.5 of Piliocolobus tephrosceles. Taxonomy (NCBI): domain Eukaryota; kingdom Metazoa; phylum Chordata; class Mammalia; order Primates; family Cercopithecidae; genus Piliocolobus; species Piliocolobus tephrosceles. The sequence continues at coordinate 118,502,221 of NC_045446.1, forward strand.
ATTCGTGCTACCCCAGAGAGGCCTCCTGTCTGGATGCTGGCTGCCCAGGATGGTGTTCTATCTCTTGTCCTGGGCTCCCGTGATGTCCTTTTCTTTTTTTTTGTTCAGGGGTACATCTGCAGGTTTGTTGCACTGGTAAGTTTGTGTCATGGGGGTTTGTTGTACGGATGATTTCATCACCCAGGTATTTCAGCCTAGTACCCATTAGTTATTTTTCCTGATCCTCTGCCTCCTCCCACCCTTCTGCCTCTGGTAGTCCCCCGTGTATTTCTCCCCCCCCCCCCCCCCCGCCATGTGTCCATGTGTTTTCATGATGTTCTCTTCTGAGGTGCCTGATAGTGACTGTCACCGCACAACATACGTGTCCATACGCAGTGGTATTCCTGAGCGCTGGGCTCTGGGCGCTATTTCCGACCTCCGATTCTCACTCCTTGGCGTGTGGCCTGTGCTTCTGTGTCTTGCCCGTAGGGGTTGAATTCACTGGTGAATGTAAAACCTCTGATGATCTTTCCTTGTGTTTTGGAGGATCCAAGCTCAAGCCCTTGGCTCGTCTTCCGGCCTCAGTTATGCATGGCGTTGCCTGGTGACCCAGAGAGGCCAGGCCGGGCCTTTTAAAGTGTTATTTTTTTAATTGACAAACAAAAATTGTGTATATTTATGGTGTATAACATGATGTTTTGAAACACGCATGCATTGTGGAATGCCTACATCAAGCTAATTAACATATGCATGACCTCACATATTTATCTGTGGTGAGAGCACTTAAACTCTACTCTCTCAGCGATTTTCATGTATACAATACATAATTAACAATAGTCACCATGTTGTACAATACGCCTCTTGAACTTATTTCTCTTAACTGAAATTTTGTACCCTTTGACCAACATCTCTCCAACCTCTCCCTAACCCCACCGCTGGCAATCACCATTTTACTCTTTGCTTCTATGAGTTCCACTTTTTTAGATTCCACATGAAAGTAACCTAAATGCTCGATGATAGACTGGATGAAGAAAATGTGTTACATACACACCATAGAATACTATGCAGCCATAAAAAAGAACGAGATCATGTCCATTGCAGGGACATGGATGGAGCTGGAGGCCATTATCCTCAGCAAACACACAGGAACAGAAAACCAGTTACCACATGTTCTCACTTATAAGTGGGAGCCGAATGATGAGAACACATGGACATGTGGTGGAGAACACCACACACGGGGGCCTTTCTGAGAGTGGAGGGTGAGAGGAGGGAGAAGATCAGGAAAAACAACTAATGAGCACTAGGCTTAATACCTGGGTGATGAAATAATCTGTACAACAAACCCCCATGACGCAAGTTTACCTGTGTAACAAACCCACGCTTATACCCGGAACTTAAAAGTTAAAAATAAAAAAAGAAAGTGACATTATGTGATCTTTGTCTTCCTGTATCTGGCTTATTTTCCTTAACATAATGTCCTCCAGGTCATCATGTCACCACAAATGACAGAATTCCCTTCTCTTTAAAGGCTGAGTAGTATTCCACTGTGTATATAGATCACATTTTTTTCTCTCCATTCATCTTGTGATGGACACTTAGGCTGTTTCCATAGCTTGGCTATTGTGAATGTGGCTGCAGCAAACGTGGGGTGCAAGTATCTCTAACATGTTGATTTAATTTCCCTTGGTGTACCCCCAGGAGTGGGATTGCTGGGTCATATGGCAGTTCCACTTTTAATTTTTTGAGGAAAGGGCTGGCCTTTTGAATGTGAATAGGGACCCTGCTGTCTGTGCTCTGCTTAAGCGCCAAGCCCCGCTCCTCCAACTTCATCCTTCCCCTTTTTTCCCCAGTTCCCAAGGCTTGTGACTGGCATCCAGAAACCAGCTTCACAGCTTTGCTCTGAAGCGTATTGAGTTGGAGGCAGTCCTGTGTGGGTCAGGAGCAGGGCTACGCAGTGATCTCCAGCATGGAGCACACTTTCCTCTCTCAGCTTCTTTCTCTGGGTGTCCCAGTTTTTGCTTTCCCACAGCCATTTACCTTTCCAGGCCTTGCCAAACAAAAGCATCCTCTCCCTTTTCTGGCATCCAGGATGGTGGTCCCCGCAAGTTCAGGGTGTTACGCAAGGGTCCGATAATCTGCTGCCGTTTTGAAGTTTTCTGGAAAAAGGAGAGAGCCATGACAAGTCCTCAGGAATCTGACTTGGAGAAGCTGACCTCTTAGGGACTTGAGCTCTCTCCTCTAGAAGTGCCTTTCCTCTAGGAGGCTTGGAGTGCACTTTCGCAAGCACACTGCCCTTCTGCTGCCCCCTTGGGCTTTGAAATGGGCTGTTTCCTCCAGTTTCGTACAAACCCATTAATCACAGCTTAATGTCTTTCCTGGGGTCTTCGGGTTACTCAGGAACCTTATGGTCCCCTTGCTGGGAACCAAGGTCCCAGGCCAGACTCCCTGCAGTGGGTCTTTGCCATTAGCACGCCTTCCCTCCTCCTGGAAACGCCGCAGTGGAAAAGCTCCCTGCACTCAGATTTCTCCCCAGTGCAGGGATTTGGAGGTGGGGTTTCCTGCCTCTGCCTCCGCGGTGTGCATCTTAACTGCTAAAGAGCGAAGAATTTCTGGAGCAGGTCCCAGACTCCAAGTCTGCGTGTCTGAGTTCCTGTTCTGGATCACTGTGCCCTCAGTTTGCTTACACAGGGTAGGAAAAGGTTTGCTAAGACACAACAGCGGCCCTATCTTTTTTTTTTTTTTTTTTTTTTGAGACAGTCTCACTGTTGCCCAGGCTGGAATGCAGTGGCATGATCTTAGCTCGCTGCAACCTCTGCCTCCCGGGTTCAAGTGGTTCTCCTGCCTCTGCCTCCTGAGTAGCTGGACTTAACAGGTGCATGCCACCACACTCGGCTAATTTTTGCATTTGTAGTAGAGATAGGGTTTCACCATACTGACCAGGCCGGTCTTTAACTCATGACCTCAAGTGATCTGCCCGCCTCAGCCTCCCAAAGTGCTGAGATTACAGGCGTGAGCCACTGCACCCAACCCCAGCAGCCCTACCTTGACAGCCAGTAACCACATGGGTTTCATGCTATAAGCCATGAGCCCTCAAACTCATCTGAACAGATCTATCTGAAACCAGCCTTGCTGAGGCTGGTTTAAGGTTTCTCTGAGTCTGGCCCATTCTAGAACTGTCTTGAAGTGGGGGTATGAGGGCACTGTGAACCTTTTCTCCCATCCACGGAGTGCTTAGAGTTCAGCTGCCCTGCTCACGACCCTTGAACTTTATTCCACCTCAGCCTTGCCCCACGCCCCTGGGCTGGGTCTGGCTTAGAACTGGACTGGAGGCTATGAAGCTCTGTCCTCCTCAGAAATACTGTTTTGTTAGCCTGATTCTAGTGTCGTCTGCTCAGCAGAAAGTGAGCAGGGACTTAGCAGTCACCTGGCTGACAGTCTGCATTAAAGACCGTCCCAAGGGCTTCCCCCCATTCTCTTTCCCACCCGGATCAATGCTAGCTGGTAGTTGGATCCTCTGGCAGTTTTCCGTAGGTGCCACCTAAATCTCCCCCCGTCCCCATTATATTTGAAAGGAACCTTTGAGGGACAGGTAGTGTTGGGGTTAAAGAGCTAAAATGCGCTTTGCACAAAAACTTGTTTCTCAGGATTTCTACTCACTTAATTGCCTGTGTTTGCCTAAAGCCCTGCGTGGCTACTGCCGCTCTTTGTATAAATGTCTCCTCTTCCAGTCCCGACCGCTCTACGTGGTAGCCCTCCTTAGTGCTGCGTCCCTTCCAGGCACAGCGGTCTCTCTCCTCCTCTTTTGACTCTTCCAGTGCGGCTGAGAGAGGCTCTGCCCTAGTGTGCCTTGCGGCCAAGGGTCCTTTCTTCTGGCCGCCTGGCTCTCCTCTTTCTTAGGCTTCTCAGCATAATGGTTTGAAATCACCTTTCCCTGCAAGTGTTCTTAATTAACCTGACCTTTTTCTCCAGTCTATTCTGTTAACTCCTGCCTCATCTCTTCCTCTTAATGCACCCTTTGTAATTATCATTGTGGTCCTGACATATTTCCAGGGGACATGGACTAGTTTTGTTTCCCTACTGGAGTGTAAATTCCTCGAGGCATTTTTTTCAGTTTGTTTGTTCCGAGTTCCTTTTGCTGTGCCGAAGTCTCCAAAGCCCAAAGACAGGACTTAAAGGATCTGGATTCTCATGGTCTCCAGCTGACTTCTGTCTTGGAGGCTTCTCCAGAACTCAGCTTTCAGGATTGGAGCCAAAATCTCAGAATGAGCAGCAGCCAGAGACATCCTTTCCATTTTGCAGAGGGGTAAACTGGAAGAGATGGCAATGACTTGAGAGACGGCCTCAAGGTCAACCAGGGCTGGAGCCAGTGCAGCCCTGCCCTCAGAAAGCAGTGCCTGGGACTTCCTACTACCAGAAGCGCGTTAGCCACCATCCATGCCAACAAGTATTTCTTCAACATTTATTTTGTGCCTAGCCCTGTGCTAATACTATGGGAGGAAGGTGGGTGGGAGGGGGAGAAGGGGGCAAAGTAACCTGTCCCTGCCCTCAAATACACTAAAATCTTGTTGGAGAAACTTATAATCTAGTGAGTTTGGGGGTGGGGCCAGGGATTCCGGCCAAGGTTTTGTAATATTTACGCCTCCCCTTATGCTGCACGATGGCGTTCTTTCTGGGCAAGAAAGGTGATTCATGGAAGATGCATTCCTAAGCACGTCCTCACCAGGCTAAGACACTAAGACAGGGTTCATGCCTTAGGTAGGCCTCTTGTGCCCCTGGAAGGGTGATTAACACTGGAATAACAGGTGTTTGCTAAATTCACCTGAATATGCCTCTAATCCCAGATTGTCAACCAAATCCTGGGTGGAGAATGGTTTGGGACAAGCAGGCAGATCCAGGTAATACTGTCTGTAATCTGGGCATGGATCCTGAGGACAGTGGCTGCCACCAGCCTGGTTTCCCTGCCTTGTACTTTGCCTTTGCCTTACCAACGGGCAGTGGATGGGACGCCCTTCCTGCTTCCTTTCCCACTCCCTGCTTGCACTCCATCCAGGTGTGCTCTGGCGCTGGCCTCCACCTGCTGCTCTGTGCTGTCAGCCTCTGGCATCTGCAGGTCAGCCATGGCCAGGAGGGGCCGGGGCGGAAACCGCCTGCCGAGGGGGCTGTGTCAATCACCGTGACAGGCTCCTTTCATGCCTGCCGGCCTGGCCTCCTTTCTTTCCTAAACCCTCTTCCTTTCTGTTTATTTTTGTTGCGGATTTATTAGACACACAGTTAAGTGCCCATTTAGCTCTGCAAACTGTCATCATGCCTGCTTCATGAATAAGATCATTCACTGACAAAAGCCTTTAAACATTTTTTTAAAGAGGGTTGAGGAGGCACGGGGGACAGGAGAGGAGGAGGAGGAAATAGTGCCCCAGGTTAGTGAGGAGGCCAAGAACAACCGAAACCCAAGCAGCGGCCTCTCCTGTAGCTCAAGAATGTAACAAGGGCTCTCACAGTTGCCCTGAATTTACCCTGTTTGTCAAGACGTGTGTCATCTCTCCTGTAGGATTCTGAGGTCTAGAGTTCTTCTTTGGGCTGCCAGAGAGCAGACGGTGTGGGGTGGGCTCAGTGGCTGCCGTGCACCTGCTCAAAATGGTTCCCAAGAACCTCGGGGCATGTCAGGCCGAATCTGTGCCCCTTTGGGATCCTCAATTTCCTCAATCCAAACTCTCTTGGTTTTCCCAGGGCTTCCCTCCTTCTGGCAGCATCTCTTCCCAAGCGCCTGGCTCCTTAAACACACAGATTGCTCAGCTGAAAATAGCCTAAGTGTGGTGGCTCATGCCTGTAATGCCAACACTTTAGGAGGCTGAGGTGGGAGGATTGCTTGAGCCCAGGAGGTTGAGACTGCAGTGAGCTGTGATCACGTCACTGCCCTCCAACCTGGGCAACAGTGCAGCCTTGCCACACACACACAAAAGGTAGCAAGAGCCTGGTCCAGTGTCTTTTTAATGCATGCAGACCATACATCAGGCACCAGAACAAGGATGTTCTTTACATCATCACATTTCATCACCTCAGCAGCCCTGTGCAGTAGGTCCTAGTACTGTCTCCGTTTCAGAAGTGGGGAGACTGAGGCTTAATGTGGCTAGGTAACTTGCAGAGCTATCAACATCGCTGGGAGGTCTCTTATCCCCAGATTGGGCCTGTGCTTACTTCTAAGGAGTCTGAGTTGGCCAAGCCTGATCTCAGAGAAGAGGGTCGAGGCAGGCTGACCCTGCACCCCCCAGCAGGGGTGGGCGCCCCTGCCCCTACACAGCTATAATGAGGTCATCTCTCACAGCCATCTCTCATGGTTTAGGGTGCAGTCCTCCTCTCGAGTGTGAATGATCAAGCCCTCCACCCACTCACCTGTACTAGCAATAAGTCCGGGTCCCCCACCACCTCTTTGGTTGTATATCAGGGGCTCAGGAACGTTTGAGGGCATTGAAGTGTTTTGGCATGTGCACTGACCTTGGGAGGGGTGCTAGCCTCTGGAGGAACTTGGAGGGCGAGCTCCTATTTGAAGCACAGTCACAGGACAGCGTCCTCACTGGAGCAGTAAGCCTCGTTAGGGGACATGGCCTCCCACATCAGAGCAGGAGGGGCACAGGTGGAAGCGTGAACCTCGGTTGATGCTCCTAGAATGCCGAGTCCTCTCCTCAAGCTGCAGATGCGGATGCTGCCCCTTCTCAGCCATTCTCGCAGTGACCTCTGAGGTCTCAGCAGCCTTGGGGCCCTGGCTCTGGCCCCGCATCACTTGGCTTCTGCTCCTTAAAGGCCCGGAGCTACTCTTCCTTTCGCTGTTCCCCCATCTCCTTTTCTTCTCTGGTTTCTCTTTTGGCATTTCTTTTTATTTGCAGTGTGTTTTCAGTGCAAATAAAGTCCATAATATGAAAAAGTTACTATGAACAGAACATAATTACACACACACAATGAACAATCAAAACAGATGTTCCACATGCAAATATGAAGCAAGAAGGGGTGTTCATTCGCCCATACAAAAGCTTGGGATGTGTTGGAGCTGGTTGTTTTGTATTGCTTTCTAAGGATGGCAAATATTTGCTTTTGTTATCAAAGCTACTATGCTTGCTGGGCCCTGGAGTGCCAGTGTGTGGTCATGGGAATCGGAGACTTCAATGGGTGCGTATTTCTAAAGGCTTCTGCCCTCGGAAGCAGCTGTAAAAAACTTTCCAGAACTCAGCCAATTCTAGACTTAGTGGCAGGATCTGACTATTTCAAGCACCAGCTGATACGGAGTGCTCCAAAGACAGCTAACTTTATCCATAAAGGTGAAAAAAAGTATTTATAGACATAGCACACCAGAATTTTTGTGAGGTGAGTTTCCAATGTTCAATTTACTTTATTTTTGACTTTTTGAAAATTAAATAAATCTGTCACAATTTTACATATATTTTACACATGTTGAAATAAAAAGCACTAAATTAAAGTTATTTGGGGTCATATCCCTGTAGTTAAAAGAATCCAGCTCTCTTTTGGTGAATGGGGATGTGTGAAAGGAAATATCTAACTTTTGACCTTTTTAACATATAAGCAAGATTTAATAACTAGCCTTAGACTTTGAGTAGCTTCCAATCCATCATTGCCCTAGCATATGTCAATTACTTATAGCAAGTTTCTAGGTATTACTTATACCTAGAAAAGACAATTTAGTTCCCAAGAGAACAGTAAAGACTTAGCAATGGAAAACTTGAGAGTACATAAGTACTAAATTAGCATTGCTGAAACAATATGAAACATGGAAACTTTTCATATTATCTAAGACTTTTATAAAGCCTTATAAATTTCATGAGCCAAAGTGAAAACTGAATCTCCATTCCACATCCTATTCTTTTACTCTAGATCAAAGCAAGACTTCTTATTTTTATTCCCAAGGCAGAGCATTTAGATGTCCCAATTTCCTGAGCCATATTTAATACATTTACATCTCCTTTCAGTCTTGTGTGAAAAATTCCATTTTCCTGATTTATCATTGGCATCCACCATCCAATTAAATCCCTTTGATATTCTTCAAACCAATCACATTTGGAATTCTCAATATTTTCTTAATCATATTTATGTCAATAAAATTAAAGAGTGTGACGCCTCCATCTTTGTTCTTTTTGCTCAGGATTCCTTTGGCTACTCAGACTCTTTTTCAGTAGCAAACAACGATTAGGATTATTTTTTCCATTTCTGTGAAAAACTTCATCAGTATTTTGAGGGAGAATCTATATATTGCTTTGGGTACTGTGGTACTCCCATGTTTATTGCAGCAGTATACACAATAGCAAAGATGTGGAATCAACCTAAGTGCCCATGGATGGATGAATAGATAAAGAAAATGTTGTACATATATGCAATGGAATATTATTTGGCTATAAAAAGGAATAAGATCCTGTCAATTGCAGCAACATGGATGGAACTGGAGGTCCTTATGTTAAGTGAAATAAACCAGGAACAAAAGGACAAACATTCATGTTCTCACTCATTTGTGGGAACTAAAAGAATTGATCTCATAAATGTAGAAAGTAGAATGATTGTTACCAGAGGTGGGGATAGGTGTGTGTGGGCAGGATGATGAGAGAGGTTGGGTAATCAGAACTAGCATATACTTAGAAGGAATAATTTCTAATGCTCAGTAGCAACGTAGGATGACTATAGTTAACAAGAATGTATTTTATATTTCAAATAGCTAGAAGAGAGGACTTAAAGTGTTCTCAACACATAGAAATGATCAATAGACAAGGTGGTAGGTATCCTAAATACCCTGACTTGATCATTACACATCATGTACTCCAGAAATATATACAAATACTATGTAATAATTTTAAAAAATTGTAAAAAGGTAAAATGTTTAAAAAATTAAGGAGTAAAATTTAATAGATTTGGTAAGAACATTTTGAGTCTTGATTTCTTTTATTGCCATTCTGGACTTCGAGAAGTAGCCTTCCCAATTTTAGAAGGTAGGTTAGTGAAGCATGATGGCGTTTGGCCGGGGCCGAGGACTTATGAACTGCTATTTCCCTTAAGTCCCTTTTTATCTACAGGTTTCTCTTCCATCTCTTTCCCCCACCTTGAACTTTTTTTGGAAATTGAATACATCGTTCCCATGAAATTTAAAGTCATTGATATCAGAATGAGCTCATGATGTATTTTATATTTTTAAAAAGTGTTTTCTAGCATGGTTCACTCAGTGGCAAGGAAAACTCCTAGCACCTAGATGATAGTCTCTAAATTCTACTTCCCACTAAAAAGAACCAAGACTTCTTACAGGAATGCTGGGGCAGGCTTGTGTAAGTTTCACCTGGAATATCTTATCATGCCAGAAAGCAGTGAAGCTATCAAACGCACTAGGTCATGTCAAAAGGATGTACGGGACAGAGGAACTAACTTGAAGAGGCTTCCATCAACTTAAAATGGAACAATGCAAGTATCAGTAAGAATAACAATTGTAATGGGATGTAGCACACCAAATATGTAAAAATCCATGTGTTCAGAATTTTAAAAATAAAACTAAATCCTTATCTTCAGAGGGAAGCTAAGAAACAAACTCACGGTTTTGAAAACTAGTAAATAAAGGTGGGAAAGTTGTCAGAAGCAAAACAGAGTCACTTACATCAAACCATAACACAATGAAGCCAGGAGGCCATGAAGAAGGGGGAGGGCTCACACACAATTGCCTGATAATAGAAACTATCCCAGGAGACTTTGCTGAATGGCAATCCTCTTGCTGAAGGCCACTTAGGAAAAGATACCAGCCCAGCAACTGCCTGTTCAACCCTGGACAGATGCCACCCTTGTTATTAATCATTGTAGCCAAGGAAAATTGTTTCAAAACAATGTACGTAACCCTCCTCACTTTGCCTTTAAAAGTCTACCCTACCCAGCCTCTCCAGATATGCCTATGATCCATTATGACTTGTGTATCCAAACTGTAATCCTCGTCACTCCCAAATAAACTTGTACATTTTTGGAGAGCCTGTCTCTCTGTCATTAATTTAGGTTGACAAAGGGAAAGCATCAAGCATATATTCTATATAACCTATGCCTGCAGGTAACTAAATAATTGATGAGGGGAAGTTTCTCTTTATAGAAGATAATAAGTGAACAAGAAATGACTAATTTAGAATGTTACCATTATGAACCTTATTGAATTAATGAGTCTAGGTGATGTCAGCATCTTCAGACATTATGTACATCCCAATAAAAGTACACACCACTAACCACAAAGGAATCTTGCACAAAAACAAACAAACAAACAAAAAACATCAAACCTGGGGGTTTCCCAGGCAAGATGGCCTAATAGGAACAGCTCTGGTCTGCAGCTCCCAGCGAGACCAATGGAGAAGGCAGGTGATTTCTGCATTTCCAACAGAGGTACCTGGTTCATCTCACTGGGACTGGTTAGACAGTGGGTGCAGCCCACAGAGGGCGAGCAGAAGCAGGGTGGGGCGTTGTCTAACCTGAGAAGTGCAAGGGGTCGGGGAACTCCCTCCCCTAACCAAGAGAACCCATAAGGGACCCTGCTGTGAGGGACGGTGCTATCTGGCCCAGATACTAAGCTTTTCCCATGGTATTCGCAACCCACAAACCAGGAGATTCCCTTGGGTGCCTATACCACCAGAGCCCTGGGTTTCAAGCACAAAACTGGGCGGCCATTTGGGCAGACACTAAGCTAGCTGTAGCAGGTTTTTTTTGTACCCCATTGGCGCCTGGAACACTAGCAATTCACTCCCCTGGACAGGGGGCTGAAGCCAGGGAGCCAAGTGGTCTTGCTCAGTGGATCCCACCCCCATGGGGCCCACAAAGCTAAGACCCACTGGCTTGAAATTCTCACTGCCAGCACAGCAGTCTGAGGTCGACCTGGGACTCTCGAGCTTGGTGGGAGAAGGGGCATCTGCCATTACTGAGGCTTGAGTAGGCAGTTTTCCCCTCACAGTGTAAACAAAGCCCCACCAAGTTCAGACTGAGAGGAACCCAATACAGTGTGGTAAAGCCACTGTAGTCAGATTGCCTCTCTAGATTCCTTCTCTCTGGACAGGGCATCTCTGAAAGAAAGACAGCAGTCCCAGTCATGGGCTTACAGATAAAACTCCCATCTTCCTGAGACAGAGCACCTGGGGGAAGGGGCAGCTGTGGGCCCAGCTTCAACAGACTTAAATGTTCCTGCCTGCCAGCTCTGAAGAGAGCAGTGGATCTCTCAGGACAGTGCTGGAGCTTTGTTAAGGGACACACTGCCTCCTCAAGTGGGTCCCCGACCCCGTGCCTCCTGACCTCCCAGCAGGGGTCAACAGACACCCTACAGGAGAGCTCCAGCTGGCATCTGGCAGGTACCCCTTTGGGACAAAGCTTCCAGAGGAAGGGGCAGGCAGCAATCTTTGCTGTTCTGCAGCCTCTGCTGGTGATACCCATGCAAACAGGGTCTGCAGTGGACCCCCAGAAAACTCCAGCAGACCTGCAGAAGAGAGGCCTGACTGTCAGAAGGAAAACTAACAAACAGAAAGCAATAGCATCAACATCAACAAAAAGGATGACCATGCAAAAACTCCATCAGAAGGTCACCAGCAGCAAAGACCAAAGGTAGATAAATCCACGAATGTGAGGAAAAACTAGCACAAAAAGGCTGAAAATTCCAAAAACCAGAATGCCTCTTCTCATCCAAAGGATCACAACTCCTTGCCAGCAAAAGAACAAAACTGAATGGAGAATAAGTTTGACAAACTGACGTAAGTAGGCTTCAGAAGGTAGGTAATAACAAACTCCTTCAAGCTAAAGGAGCATGTTGTAACCTGATGCAAGGAAAATAAGAACTTTAATAAAAGGGTAGAGGAATTGCTAACTAGAATAACCATTTCAGAGAAGAACATAAATGACCTGATGGAGCTGAATAACACACAACAAGAACTTCGTGAAGCATACACAAGTATCAATAGCCAAATGGATCAAGCAGAAGAAAAAATATCAGAGATTGAAGATCAACTTAATGAAATAAAGTGTGAAGATTAGAGAAAAGAATAAAAAGGAACAAACAAAGCCTCCAAGAAATATGGGACTATGTAAAAAGACCACACCTGCGTTTGATTGGTGTACCTGAAAGTGACAGGGAGAATGGAACCAAGTTGGAAAACACACTTCAGAATATTATCCAGGAGAACTTCCCCGACTTAACAAGAAAGGCCAATATTCAAATTTAAGAAATACAGAGAACACTACAAAGATACTCCTCGAAAAGAGCAACCCCAATGTTGCAGGAAGTCAGGGACCTTGAATGGAGGGGCCAGCTGAAGCTGTGGCAGAAGAACATAAATTGTGAAGATTTCATGGACATTTATTAGTTCCCCAAATTAATACTTTCATAATTTCTTACGCCTGTCTTTACTGCAATCTCTGAACATAAATTGTGAAGATTTCATGGACACTTATCACTTCCCCAGTCAATACTCTTGTGACTTCCTATGCCTGTCTTTACTTTAGTCTCTTAATCCTGTCATCTTCATAAGCTGAGGAGGATGTATGTCACCTCAGGATCCTGTGATGATTGCGTTAACTGCACGAATTGTTTGTATAGCATGTGTGTTTGAACAATATGAAATATGGACACCTTGAAAAAAGAACAGGATATCAGCAATGTTCAGGGAACAAGGGAGATAACCTTAAACTCTGACTGCCAGTGAGTCAGACGGAACAGAACCATATTTCTCTTCTTTCAAAAGCAAATAGGAGAAATATCGCTGAATTATTTTTCTCAGCAAGCAACATCACTGAGAAAGAGAATGTGTTCCTGACGCAATAAAAAATGATAAAGGGGATATCACCACCGACCCCACAGAAATACAAACTACCATCAGAGAATACTATAAACACCTCTACGCAAATCAACTAGAAAATCTAGAAGAAATGGATAATTTCCTGGACGCGTACACTCTTCCAAGACTAAACCAGGAAGAAGTTGAATCCCTGAATAGACCAATAGCAGCCTCTGAAATTGAGGCAACAATTAATAGCCTGCCCACCAAAAAAAGCCCAGGACCAGATGGATTCACAGCTGAATTCTACCAGAGGTACAAGGAGGAGCTGGTACCATTCCTTCTGAAACTATTCCAATCAATAGAAAAAGAGGGAATCCTCCCTAACTCATTTTATGAGGCCAGCATCATCCTGATACCAAAGCCTGGCAGAGACACAACAAAAAAAGAGAATTTTAGACCAATCTCCCTGATGAACATCGATGCAAAAATCCTCAATAAAATCCTGGCAAACCGGATTCAGCAGCACATCAAAAAGCTTATCCACCATGATCAAGTGGGCTTCATCCCTGGGATGCAAGGCTGGTTCAACATTCGCAAATCAATCAACGTAATCCAGCATATCAACAGAACCAAAGACAAGAACCATATGATTATCTCAATAGATGCAGAAAAGGCTTTTGACAAAATTCAACAGCCCTTCATGCTAAAAACGCTCAACAAATTCGGTATTGATGGAACGTACCTCAAAATAATAAGAGCTATTTATGACAAACCCACAGCTAATATCATACTGAATGGGCAAAAACTGGAAAAGTTCCCTTTGAAAACTGGCACAAGACAGGGATGCCCTCTCTCACCACTCCTATTCAACATAGTGTTGGAAGTTCTGGCTAGGGCAATCAGGCAAGAGAAAGAAATCAAGGGTATTCAGTTAGGAAAAGAAGAAGTCAAATTGTCCCTGTTTGCAGATGACATGATTGTGTATTTAGAAAACCCCATCGTCTCAGCCCAAAATCTTCTTAAGCTGATAAGCAACTTCAGCAAAGTCTCAGGATACAAAATCAATGTGCAAAAATCACAAGCATTCTTATACACCAGTAACAGACAAGCAGAGAGCCAAATCAGGAATGAACTTCCATTCACAATTGCTTCAAAGAGAATAAAATACCTAGGAATCCAACTTACAAGGGATGTAAAGGACCTCTTCAAGGAGAACTACAAACCACTGCTCAGTGAAATCAAAGAGGACACAAACAAATGGAAGAACATACCATGCTCATGGATAGGCAGAATCAATATTGTGAAAATGGCCATACTGCCCAAGGTAATTTATAGATTCAATGCCATCCCCATCAAGCTACCAATGAGTTTCTTCACCGAATTGGAAAAAACTGCTTTAAAGTTCATATGGAACCAAAAAAGAGCCCGTATTGCCAAGACAATCCTAAGTCAAAAGGACAAAGCCGGAGGCGTCACGCTACCTGACTTCAAACTATACTACAAGGCTACAGTAACCAAAACAGCATGGTACTGGTACCAAAACAGAGATATAGACCAATGGAACAGAACAGAGTCCTCAGAAATAATACCACACATCTACAGCCATCTGATCTTTGACAAACCTGAGAGAAATAAGAAATGGGGAAAGGATTCCCTATTTAATAAATGGTCCTGGGAAAATTGGCTAGCCATAAGTAGAAAGCTGAAACTGGATCCTTTCCTTACTCCTTATATGAAAATTAATTCAAGATGGATTAGAGACTTAAATGTTAGACCTAATACCATAAAAACCCTAGAAGAAAACCTAGGTAGTACCATTCAGGACATAGGCATGGGCAAGGACTTCATGTCTAAAACACCAAAAGCAATGGCAGCAAAAGCCAAAATTGACAAATGGGATCTAATTAAACTAAAGAGCTTCTGCACAGCAAAAGAAACTGCCATCAGAGTGAACAGGCAACCTACAGAATGGGAGAAAATTTTCGCAATCTACTCATCTGACAAAGGGCTAACATCCAGAACCTACAAAGAACTCAAACAAATTTACAAGAAAAAAACAAACAACCCTATCAAAAAGTGGGCAAAGGATATGAACAGACAGTTCTCAAAAGAAGACATTCATACAGCCAACAGACACATGAAAAAATGCTCATCATCACTGGCCATCAGAGAAATGCAAATCAAAACCACAATGAGATACCATCTCACACCAGTTAGAATGGCAATCATTAAAAAATCAGGAAACAACAGGTGTTGGAGGGGATGTGGAGAAATAGGAACACTTTTACACTGTTGGTGGGATTGTAAACTAGTTCAACCATTATGGAAAACAGTATGGCGATTCCTCAAGGACCTAGAACTAGATGTACCATATGACCCAGCCATCCCACTACTGGGTATATACCCAAAGGATTATAAATTATGCTACTACAAAGACACATGCACATGTATGTTTATTGCGGCACTATTCACAATAGCAAAGACTTGGAATCAACCCAAATGTCCATCAGTGACAGACTGGATTAAGAAAATGTGGCACATATACACCATGGAATACTATGCAGCCATAAAAAAGGATGAGTTTGCGTCCTTTGTAGAGACATGGATGCAGCTGGAAACCATCATTCTTAGCAAATTATCAGAAGAAGAGAAAACCAAACACCGCATGTTCTCACTCATAGGTGGGAACTGAACAATGAGCTCACTTGGACTCGGGAAGGGGAACATCACACACTGGGGCCTATCATGGGGAGGGGGGAGGGGGGAGGGATTGCATTGGGGAGTTATACCTGATATAAATGATGAATTGATGGGTGCTGACGAGTTGATGGGTGCAGCACACCAACATGGCACATGTATACATATGTAACCTGCACGTTATGCACATGTACCCTAGAACTTAAAGTATAATAAAAAAAAAAAAAGAGAGAATGTGTTCCTGAGGGTAGGCCTCTAATGGCCCCCTTGGGGGCAGCTGTCTTTTACAGTTGAAGCCAAATGGACGAAATAAGCCCCGGTCTCCTGTAGTGCTACCAGGCTTATTAGGATGAGGAAACTCCTGCCTAATAAATTTTGGTCAGACAGGTTGTCTGCTCTCTAACCCTGGCTCCTGATAAGATGTTATCAATGACAATGTGTGCCCAAAACTTTATTAGTAATTTTAATTTCACCCCATCCAATGATCCTGTGATCTTGCCCTGCCTCCATTTGCTTTGTGATATTTTATTACCTTGGTGAAGCATGTGATCTCTGTGACCCATACCCCATTCATACACTCCCTCCCCTTTTGAAAATTGCTATTAAAAACTTGCTGGTTTTACAGCTCGGGAGCATCATGGAACCTGCTGACATGTGATGTCTCCCCTTTAAAATTTCTCTCTCTTGTACTCTTTCCCTTTATTTCTCAGACCAGCCAACACTTAGGGAAATAGAAAAGAACCCACATTGAATATTGGGGGTGGGGTTTTCCCTGATACCCCAAGACACAAAATCATCAGATACACCAAGGTTGAAATGAAGAAAAAAATGTTAAGGACAGCCAGAGAGAAAGGTCAGGTTACCCACAAAGGGAAGCCCATCAGACTAATAGTGGATTTCTCAGCAGAAACCCTATAAGCCAGAAGAGAGTGGGGGCCAATATTCAACATTCTTAAAGAAAAGAATTTTCAACCCACAATTTCATATCTAGCTAAACGAAGCTTTATAAGTAAAGGAGACATGAAATCCTTTACAGATAAGCAAATGCTGGGGGATTTTGCCACCAACAAGCCTGCCTTACAAGAGCTCCTGAAGGAAGCATTACATATGGAAAGGAAAAACTGATACCAGCCACTGCAAAAGCAAACCAAAAGATAAAGGCCATTGCCACTATGAAGAAACTGCATCAACTAATGGGCAAAATAACCAGTTAGCATCATAATGACAGGATCAGTTTCACATATAACCATATTAACCTTAAATGTAAATGGGCTAAATGACCCAATTAAAAGCCAAAGACTTACAAACTGGATAAAGAGTCAAGACCCATTGGTGTGCTGTATTCAGGAGACTCATCTCATGTGCAAAGATACACATAGGCTTAAAAAGGAGGGATGGAGGAAGATTTGCCAAGCAAATGGAAAGCAAAAAAAAAAAAAAAAAGCAGGGGTTGCAATCCTAGTCTCTGATAAAACAGACTTTAAACCAACAAAGATCAAAAAAGACAAACAAGGGCATTATGTAATGGTAAAGGGATCAATGCAACAAGAAAAGCTAACTATCCTAAATATATATGCACCAAATACAGGAGCACCCAGATTCATAAAGCAAGTTCTTAGAGACATACAAAGAGACTTAGACTCCCACACAATAATAGTGAGAGACTTTAACAACCCATTGTCAATATTAGACAGATCAATGAGACAGAAAATTAACAAGGATATTCAAAACTTGAACTCAGATCTGGACCAAGCAGACCTAATAGACATCTACAGAACTCTCCACCCCAATTCAACAGAATATACATTCTTCTAGCACCACATAGCACTTATCCCACAATTACCAACATAATTGGAAGGAAAACACTTCTCCGCAAATGCAAAAGAATGGAAATCATAACAAACAGTCTCTCAGACCACAGTGCAATCATATTATAACTCAGGATTAAAAAATTCACTCAAAATTGCACAATTACATGGTAACTGAACAACCTGCTCCTGAATGACTACTGGGTAAATAATAAAATTAAGGCAAAAATAAATAAGTTATTTGAAACCAATGAAAACAAAGACACAATGTACCAGGATCTCTGGGACACAGCTAAAGCACTATATAGAGGGAGATTTATAGCACTAAATGCCCACAGGAGAAAGCAGGAAAGATCTAAAATGGACACCCTAACATCACAATTAAAAGAACTAGAGAAGCAAGAGCAAACAATTTCAAAGGTAGCAGAAGACAAGAAATCGCTAAGATCAGAGCAAAACTGAAGGAGACAGAGACACGAAAAACCTTTCAAAAAAATCAGTGAATCCAGGAGCTGGTTTTTTGAAAAGATTAATAAAATAGATAGATAATTAGCCAGACTAATAAAGAATAAGAGAGAGAAGAATCAAATAGACACAATAAAAAATGATGAAGAGGCGATCACCATGGGTTCCACAGAAATACAAATTACCATCAGAGAATACTATAAACATCTCTACACAAATAAACTGGAAATCTAGAAGAAATGGATAAATTCCTGGACACATACACCCTCCCAAGACTAAACCAGGAAGAAGTTGAAACCCTGAATAGACCAATAATAGGCTCTGAAATTGAGGCAGTAATTAATAGCCTACCAACCAAAAAAGACCCAGCACCAGATGGATTCATGGCCGAATTCTACCAGAGGTACAAAGAGGAGCTGGTACCATTCCTTCTGAAACCATTCCAAACAACAGAAAAAGAGGGACTTGCTAGTCCTACCAGGGGAGTGGTTCCAAGATGGCCAAATAGGAACAGCTCCAGGCTACAGCTCCCAACATGAGCAACAGAGAAGACAGGTAATTTCTGCATTTCCAGCTGAGGTACCAGGTTCATCTCACTGGGGCGTGTTGGACAGTGGGTGCAGCCCACCAAGTGAGAGCTGAAGCAGGGTGAGGCACTGCCTCACCCGGGATGTGCAAGGGATAAGGGAATTCCCTTTCCTAGCCAAGGGAAACTGTGACACACAGCACCTGGAAAATTGGGTCACTCTCACCCTAATACTGCACTTTTCCAAGGGTCTTAGCAAACAGCACACCAGGCTTAGCAAACAGCACACCGTGCCTGGCTCGGAGGGTCCCATGCCCACGGGGCTTCCCTCATTGCTAGAACAGCAGTCTGAGATCTAACTGCAAGGCAGCAGCGAGGCTGGGGGAGGGGTGCCCGCCATTGCTAAGGCTTGAGTAGGTAAACAAAGCAGCTGGGAAGCTTGAACTGGGTGGAGCCCACCGTAGCTCAAGGAGGCCTCCCTGCCTCTGTAGACTCCATCTCTGGGGATGGGGCATAGCCAAATAAAAGGCAGCAGAAACCTCTGCAGATTTAAATGTCCCTGACTCACAGTTTTGAAGAGAGTAGTGGTTCTCCCAGTATGGGGTTTGAGATCTGAGAATGGACAGACTGCCTCCTCAATTGGGTCCCTGACCTCCGAGTAGCCTAACTGGAAGGCACCCCCTAGTAGGGGCAGACTGACACCTAACACAGCCGGGTACCCCTCTGAGACGAAGCTTCCAGAGGAATGATCAGGCAGCAGCAATTGCTGTTCAGCAATATTCACTCTTCTGGAGCCTCCGTTGCTAATACCCAGGCAAACAGGGTCTGGAGTGGACCTCGAGCAAACTCCAACAGACCTGCAGCTGAGGGTCCTGACTGTTAGAAGGAAAACTAACAAACAGACAGGACAGCCACACCAAAACCCTATCTGTACGTCACCATCATCAAAGACCAAAGGTAGATAAAACCACAAAGATGGGAAAAAAACAGAGCAGAGAAGCTGAAAATTCTAAAAATTAGAGTGCCTCTCTCCCTCCAAAGGAACACAGCTCCTCACCAGCAACAGAACAAAACTGGATGGAGAATGACTTTGATGCGTTGAGAGAAGAAGGCTTCAGACAATCAAACTTCTCCGAGCTAAAGGAGGAAGTCGAACCCATCACAAAGAAGCTAAAAACTTGAAAAAAAGATTAGACGAATGGCTAACTAGAATAACCAATGTAGAGAAGTCCTCAAATGACCTGATAGAGCTGAAAACCATGGCAGGAGAACTACATGACAAATGCACAAGCTTCAGTAACTGATTCGATCAATTGGAAGAAAGGGTATCAGCAATTGAAGATCAAATGAATGAAATGAAGCGAGAAGAGAAGTTTAGAGAAAAAAGACTAAAAAGAAATGAACAAAGCCTCCAAGAAATATAGGACTATGTGAAAAGACCAAATATATATCTGATTGGTGTATCTGAAAGTGACAGGGAGAATGGAACCAAGTTGGAAAACACTGTGCAGATACTGTCCAGGAGAACTTCCCCAACCTAGCAAGGCAGGCCAACATTCAAATTCAGGAAATACAGAGAATGCCACAAAGATACTCCTCGAGAAGAGCAACTCCAAGACACACAATTGTCAGATTCATCAAAGTTGAAATGAAGGAAAAAATGTTAAGGGCAGCCAGAGAAAAAGGTCGGGTTACCCACAAAGGAAAGCCCATCAGACTAACAGCAGATCTCTCAGCAGAAACTCTACAAGCCAGAAGAGAGTGGGGGCCAATATTCAACATTCTTAAAGAAAGGAAGTTTCAACCCAGAATTTCAAATCCAGCCAAACTAAGTTTCATAAGTGAAGGAGAAATAAAATCCTTTTCAGACAAGCAAATGTTAAGAGATTTTGTCACCACCAGGCCTGCCCTACAAGAGCTCCTGAAGGAAGTACTAAACATGGAAAGGAACAACTGGTACCAGCCACTGCAAAAACATGCCAAAATGTAAACACCATCAATGCTAGGAAGAAACTGCATCAACTAACGAGCAAAATAACCAGCTAACATATAATGACAGGATCAAATTCACATGTAACAATATTAACCTTAAATGTAAATGGGCTAAATGCTCCAATTAAAAGACACAGACTGGCAAATTAGATAAAGAGTCAAGACCCGTCAGTATGCTGTATTCAGGAGACCCATCTCACATGCAGAGATACACACAGGCTCAAAATAAAGGGATGGAGGAAGGTCTACCAAGGAAATGGAAAACGAAAAAAAGTAGGGGTTGCAATCCTAGTCTCTGGTAAAACAGACCTTAAACCAACAAAGATCAAAAGCGACAAAGAAGGCCATTACATAATGGTAAAGGGATCAATTCAACAAGAAGAGCTAACTATCCTAAATATATATGCAAACAATACAGGAGCACCCAGATTCATAAAGCAAGTCCTTAGAGACTTGCAAAGAGACTTAGACTCCCACACAATAATAATGGGAGACTTTAACACCCCACTGTCAACATTAGACAGATCAACGAGACAGAAACTTAACAAGGATATCCAGGAATTGAACTCAACTCTGCACCAAGCAGACCTAAAAGACATCTACAGAACTCTCTACCCCAAATCAACAGAATATACATTCTTCTCAGCAGCACATCACACTTATTCCAAAATTGACCACATAGTTGGAAGCACTCCTCAGCAAATGTAAAAGAACAGAAATTATAACAAACTGTGTCTCAGACCACAGTGCAATAAACTAGAACTCAAGATTAAGAAATTCACTCAAAACTGCTCAACTACATGGAAACTGAACAACCTGCTCCTGAATGACTACTGGGTACATAATGAAATGAAGGCAGAAATAAAGAAGTTCTTTGAAATGAGAACAAAGACACAACATATCAGAATCTCTGGGACACATTTAAAGCAGTGTGTAGAGGGGAATTTGTAGCACTAAATGCCCACCAGAGAAAGCAGGAAAGATCTAAAATGGACACCCTAACATCACAATTAAAATAACTAGAGAAGCAAGAGCAAACACATTCAAAAGCTAGCAGAAGGCAAGAAATAACTAAGATCAGAGCAGAACTGAAGGAGATAGAGACACAAAAAACTCTTCAAAAATCAATGAATCCAGGAGCTGGTTTTTTGAAAAGATCAACAAAATTGATAGACCACTAGCAAGACTAATAAAGAAGAAAAGAGAGAAGAATCAAATAGATGCAATAAAAAATGATAGAGGATATCACCACCGACCCCACAGAAATACAAACTACCATCAGAGAATACTATAAACACCTCTATGCAAATAAACTAGAAAACCTAGAAGAAATGGATGAATTCCTGGACACATACACCCTCCCAAGACTAAACCAGGAAGAAGTTGAAACCCTGAATAGACCAATAATAGGCTCTGAAATTGAGGCAATAATTAACAGCCTACCAACCAAAAAAAGTCCAGGACCAGATGGATTCACAGCCGAATTCTACCAGAGGTACAAAGAAGAGCTAGTACCATTCCTTCTGAAACTATT
This sequence comes from Piliocolobus tephrosceles, assembly GCF_002776525.5. Lineage (NCBI taxonomy): Eukaryota > Metazoa > Chordata > Mammalia > Primates > Cercopithecidae > Piliocolobus > Piliocolobus tephrosceles. Next base: position 118,523,992 of record NC_045446.1, read on the forward strand.
CCAATCAGTAGAAAAAGAGGGAATCCTCCTTAACTCATTTTGTGAGGCCAACGTCATCCTGATACCAAAGTCTGGCAGAGACACAACAAAAAGAATTTTAGACCAATATCCCTGATGAACATCGATGCAAAAATCCTCAATACAATACTGGCAAATCGAATCCTGGAGCACATCAAAAAGCTTATCCACCATGATCAAGTGGGCTTTATCCCTGGGATGCAAGGCTGGTTCAACATATGCAAATCAATAAACTTAATACAGCATATAAACAGATCCAAAGACAAAAACCACATGATTATCTCAATAGATGCAGAAAAGGCCTTTAACAAAATTCAACAGCCCTTCATGCTAAAAACTCTCAATAAATTCGGTATTGATGGGACGTATCTCAAAATAATAAGAGCTATTTATGACAAACCCTCAGCCAGTATCATACTGAATGGGCAAAAACTTGAAGCATTCCCTTTGAAAACTGGCACAAGACATGGATGCCCTCTCTCACTACTCCTATTCAACATAGTGTTGGAAGTTCTGGCCAGGGCAATCAGGCAGGAGAAAGAAATAAAGGATATTCAATTAGGAAAAGAGGAAGTCAAATTGTCCCTGTTTGCAGATGACATGATTGTATATTTAGAAAACCCCATCATCTCAGCCCAAAATCTCCTTAAGCTGATAAGCAACTTCAGCAAAGTCTCAGGATACAAAATCAATGTGCAAAAATCACAAGCATTCTTATACACCAATAACAGACAAACAGAGAGCCAAATCATGAGTGAACTCCCATTCATACTTGCTTTAAATAGAATAAAATACCTAGGAATCCAACTTACAAGGCATGTGAAGGACCTCTTCAAGGAGAACTACAAACCACTGCTCAATAAAATAAAAGAGGGCACAAACAAATGGAAGAATATTCCATGCTCATGGATAGGAAGAATGAATATCGTGAAAATGGCCATACTGCCCAAGGTACTTTATAGATTCAATGCCATCCCCATAAGCTACCAATGACTTTCTTCACAGAATTGGAAAAAAAAAAAAAAAAAAAAAAAAAAAAAAAAAAAAAAAAAAAAACTACTTTAAAGCTCATATGGAACCAGAAAAGAACCTGCATTGCCAAGACAACCCTAAGCCAAAAGAACAAAGCTGGAGGCATCACGCTACCTGACTTCAAACTATACTACAAGGCTACAGTAACCAAAACAGCATGGTACTGGTACCAAAACAGAGATATAGACCAATGGAACAGAACAGAGCCCTCAGAAATAATACCACACATCTACAACCATTGGATCTTTGACAAACTTGACAAAAACAAGAAATGGGGAAAGGATTCCCTATGTAATAAATAGTGCTGGGAAAACTGGCTAGCCGTAAGTAGAAAGCTGAAACTGGATCCCTTCCTTACACCTTATAAAAAAATTAAATGTTAGACCTAACACCATAAAAACCCCAGAAGAAAACCTAGGCAATACCATTCAGGACATAGGCATGGGCAAGGACTTCATGTCTAAAACACCAAAAGCGATGGCAACAAAAGCGAAAATTGACAAATGGGATCTAATTAAACTAAAAAGCTTCTGCACAGCAAAAGAAACTACCTTCAGAGTGAACAGGTAACCTACAGAATGGGAGAAAATTTTGGCGATCTACTCATCTGACAAAGGACTAATTTCCAGAACCTACAAAGAACTCAAACAAATTTACAAGAAAAAAACAAACAACCCCATCAAAAAGTGGGCAAAGGATATGAACAGACACTTATCAAAAGAAGACATTTATGCAGCCAACAGACACATGAGAAAAAGCTCCTCATCACTGGCCCTCAGAGAAATGCAAATCAAAACCACAATGAGAAACTGTTTCACACCCATTAGAATGGCAATCATTAAAAAGTCAGGAAACAACAGGTGCTGGAGAGGATGTGGAGAAATAGGAACACTTTTACACTGTTGGTGGGACTGTAAACTAATTCAACCATTGTGGAAGAGAGTGTGGTGATTCCTCAAGGATCTGGAACTAGAAATATCATTTGACCCAGTCATCCCATTACTGGGTATATACCCAAAGGATTGTAAATAAGGCTGCTATAAAGACACATGCGCATGTATGTTTATCGTGGCACTATTCACAATAGCAAAGACTTGGAACCAACCCAAATGTCCATCAACGACATACTGGATTAAGAAAATGTGGCACATATACACCATAGAATACTATGCAGCCATGAAAAAGGATGAGTTCGCATCCTTTGTAGGGACATGGATGCAGCTGGAAACCATCATTCTCAGCAAACTAGCACAGGAACAGAAAACCAAACACTGCATGTTCTCACTCATAGGTGGGAACTGAACAATGAGAACACTTGGACACAAGAAGAGGAACATCACACACCAGGGCCTGTCATGGGGTGGGGGGAGTGGGGAGGGATAGCATTAGGAGATATACCTAACATAAATGACTACTTAAGGGGTGCAGCAAACCAACATGACACATGTATACATATGTAACAAACCTGCACGTTGTGCACATGTACTCTAGAACTTAATGTATAATAAAAAATAATAATAAATAAATAAATCTAGTCCTACATCTTACAAAAAAAAAAGAAAGAAATAAAAAGAAAAAGAGGGACTCCTCCCTAGCTCATTTTATGAGGCCAGCATCATCCTGATACCAAAACCTGGCAGAGACACAACAAAAAAAAGAAAATTACAGGCCAATATCCCTGATGAACATCAATGTAAAAACCCTCAATAAAATACTGGCAAACTGAATCCAGCAGCACATTAAAAGCTTATCTACCATGATCAAGTCAGCTTCCTCCCTGGGATGCAAGGCTGGTTCAACATAGGCAAATCAATAAGCATAATCCATCACATAAACAGAACTAATGACAAAAAACACATGATTATCTTAATAGATGCAGGAAAAACCTACAATAAAATTCAACACCCCTTCATGCTAAAAACAATTAATTAGGTATTGATGGAACGTATCTCAAAATAATAAGAGCTATTTATGACAAACCCATAGCCAATATCATATTGAATGGGCAAAAGCTGGAAGCATTCCCTTTGAAAACCAGCACAAGACATAGATGCCCTCTCTCACCACTCCTATTCAACATAGTATTGGAAGTTCTGGCCAGGGCAATCAGGCAAGAGAAAGAAATAAAGCGTATTCAAACAGGAAGAGAGAAAGTCATATTGTCTGTTTGCAGATTACATGATTGTACATTTAGAAAACTCCATCGTCTCAGCCCAAAAACTCCTTAAGCTGATAAGCAGCTTCAGCAAAGTCTCAGGATACAAAATCAATGTGCAAAAATCACAAGCTTTCCTATACACCAATAATAGACAAACAGAGAGCCAAATCATGAGTGAACTCCCATTCACGATTGCTACAAAGAGAATAAAATACCTAGGAATCCATCTTAGAAGAGATGTGAAGGACCTCTTCAAGGAGAACTACAAACCACTATTCAAGGAAATAAGAGAGGACACAAACAAATGGAAAAAAAAATTCATGCTCATGGATAGGAAGAATCAATATTATGAAAATGGCCTAACTGCCCAAAGTAATTTATACATTCAATGCTATTCCCATCAAGCTACCACTGACTTTCTTCACAGAATTAGAAAATACTACTCTAAATTTCATATGAAACCAAAAAAGAGCCCAGATAGCCAAGAAAATCCTAAGCAAAAAAACAAAGCTGGAGGCATCACACTACCTGACTTCAAACTATACTTCAAGGCTACAGTAACCAAAACAGCATGGTAGTGGTACCAAAACAGATATATAGACCAATGGAACAGAACAGAGGCCTCAGAAATAACACCACACATCTACAACCATCTTATCTTTGACAAACCTGACAAAAAGAAGCAACAGGGAAAGGTTTCCCTATTTAATAAATGGTGTTGGGAAAACTGGCTATCCATATGCATAAAACTGAAACTGGACCCCTTCCTTACACCTTATACAAAAATTAACTCAAGATGGATTAAAGATTTCAAAGTAAGAGCTAAAACCATAAAAAGCCTAGAAAGACACCTAGGCAATACCATTCAGGACATAGGCATGGGCAAAGATTTCATGACTGAAACACCAAAAGCAATGCCACAAAAGCCAAAATTGGCAAATGGGATCTAATTAAACTAAAGAGCTTCTGCACATCAGAAGAAACTATTATCAGAGTGAACAAGCAACCTACAGAATGGGAGAAAATTTTTGCGATCTATCCATCTAGCAAAGAGCTAATATCCACAATCTACAAGGAACTTAAACAAATTTACAAGAAAAAATCCCATCAAAAAGTGGGTGAAGGAGGCTGGGCACAGTGGCTCATGCCTATAATCCCAGCACTTTGGGAGGCCGAGATGGGGGGATCACTAGGTCAGGAGTTTAACACCAGCCTGGCCAACATAGTGAAACCCTGTCTCTACTAAAATTACAAAAAAATCTAGCTGGGCGTGGGGGCAGGCACCTGTAATTCTAGCTACTCAGGAGGCTGAGGCAGGAGAATCGTTTGAACCTGGGAGGAGGAGGTTGCAGCGAGCCTAGATGGCACCACTGCACACCAGCCCAGGTGACAGTGCAAGACTCCATCTCAAAAAAAAAAAAAAAAAAAAGAAAGAAAAAAAAATAGTGGGCGAAGGATATGAACAGAAACTTTTCAAAAGAAGACATTTATGCAGCCAACAAACGTGAAAAACAGCTCATCATCACTCATCATTAGAGAAATGCAAATGAAAATCACAATGAGATACCATCTCGTGCCAGTTAGAATGGCAATCATTAAAAAGTCTGGAAACAACAGATGCTGGCAAGGATGTGGAGAAATAGGAATACTTTTACACTGTTTGTGGGAGTGTAAATTAGTTCAACCATTGTGGAAGACAGCGTGTCAATTCCTCAATCATCTAGAACCAGAAATACCATTTGACGCAGCAATCCCTTTACTGGGTATATATCTAAAGAGTTATACGTCATTCTATAAAGACACATGCACACGTATGTTTATTGTAGCACTATTCACAATAGCAGACTTGTTACCAACCCAAAAACCCATCAATGTTAGACTGGATAAAGAAAATGTGGCATATATACACCATGGAATACTATACAGCCATAAAAAAGAATGAGTTCATGTCCTTTGCAGGGACATGGATGAAACTGGAAACCATCATTCTCAGCAAACTAGCACAGGAACAGAAAACCAAACACCACACGTTCTCATTCATAAGTGGGAGCTGAACACTGAGAACATATGGACACAGGGTGGGGAACATCACACACTGGGGCTGGTTGGGGAGTGGGGGCCTAGGGGAGGGGTAGCATTAGGAGAAGCACCTAATGTAGATGACAGGTCCATGGGTGCAGCAAACTGCCATGGCATGTGTACACCTCTATAACAAACCTGCATGTTCTGTATATGTATCCCAGAACTTAAAGTATAATAAAAAATAAAAATAGAAACAAAACACAGACATCAAGCCTCCACCTCCAACAATTTTAATCTGGACAGTGGGGGTAACTGGCTGTTGCACCTGCTTTTACCACGCTCCTCAGTTATTTTGGAGCCTGTCTAAAGTTGAGGACAGTCATCCCTTCCTGCCTTCAATCATTTGATACATATTATTGAGCTTCTGTTCAGAGCACACAAGAGTGAGTGAGGCAGACATGATACCTGCCCTGCAGAGCTTTCATGCTGGACAGGGTGACAGACTAACCAGTGCTTTAAGTTCATAGAAAACTGAAAAGCCTCCTCAACCTGGAGCTTCAGAAAATCCCTTCAGAATAATCAGGGAGAGGGAGGCTTAGGCCAAGCCAGTTGCAATCCTAAGGTGTAAGGATCATCTCCAGGCCAATGGAATCTCACTTTTCCAGTTCTCTACATGTGAACCCTTCCAGCTCGCTACTAGTTTCCCATTGGTTTGGGGTTGTAATTTGAATTTTTTATTTTAATACATAGGGTTCTGATGTTTCCTTTCTGCTTTGCTGTCTCATTTGATCTCCATTTCAAATCTGCCTTAAGCCTGAGACTATCGTGGTATAATTTGAAAAGAATTCCACAGGGGGGTGGGAGGAAGGAAATAGTGAAATGGCTCTCAGTAAATTCCTAAGAAATGTTAACTTCAAAATTGAAATGGCCTCATTTCTCCTCCTGCAACTGTGTTCACTTCTATGGCTCTTCAATAGTCCTTATAATCCTATCCCTTTTCTTTCAGTTCTGAACAAACCAGGTAAAAAGACACACCACGAAACTTTATGAGGGCCCCATGAAGGTGGTCTCTAAGCCGATGACAGTACCTGGTTCAGTTTCTGAAGTCCTTCCTGTACCGAGTCTGCCCCGAGACGTGGGTCTCTAGAGGCCAACTTTGAAAGTGACCAACTGCCCCTTTTTCATGTGTATTTTAGTTATAGTGACCTCTAGTTCTCACCCAACATTAGGACAGAAAGAAACTGCAGAAGACCATTTCATTTGACTTCTTCATTTTGACAGATGTGGAAAGTGAGGCCAGAGAGATCAAGAGTGACCTTACTTTACTGGATGTTTCCTCAAGAGCTGTGCGCAGTCAACTTCTTCTCAGCTAAGTATTAGTTTTCTCTTGACTTTAGAGTGTTAGGGTTATCTTTTTCTTTTCTGTTAGTCTATAACCTGTAAGCAGTAATGACACTTACAGTGACCCCAGGGTCATGGGAACCTGGCTGTACCTGGTTACCTCCGTAACATCTGTAGTGCTCTTCTGGCCATTCGTTGGAAAGGACAGCCCCAAGGAGGGCAGCCAGTGCAGGTGCAGGACACACTACGTTTGCTGCTTGCTATTCACTTACGGTACATACACAGTCACTCGCGGAGTGAAGGGAGGAACGTTTTTGTTCCTCTTTTCAAGCTTTGCTGTTTCCACAACAAACAGCATCAGGGAATTCTGTCTTTGCTGCTGCCACATTCACTCCCTCTCACCAAGCAGCCTTCCAAAAACACCTGGCTTTTCTTCCATATAGTCTCCTCATTTTAACCCTTTCTCCATCTTCTGCGTGACTGCTATCACCTCCTTTTTGCAAAATCTCAAATTCCTGTATAGGTCTACTTTGAAAGCCATCTCCCTTTGGCTCATATCACGTCTTTCTCTTGCCTCAGAATTCCCTCGCTTTCTGTAAGAACTGAATCAAACATTTATCAATATATGTACATGTTATGCCTCTTCTTCCTCCCGCTTCTAATTTCTTCACCTTTCCAGAAGGTTCATATCTGAGCCTCATTTATTCCATCCATGTCATTCTGATTCCTAGTTACAGAAAAACAAACTGTTACATAGCTGGAAGGGAGCTAAGAGATTAGCGGGCCCAACCCCCTCAGTTTACAAACGAGGAATCTGAGGCCCCAAAATAGTTCAGAACATATCAGGCACAATTGTAGGCAGGTGATTGGTGAATTGTAGGCAGGACCAACATTCTGGTGTGTGTTGTGACTGTCACTCTGCCTCAGGCTTCTTTCTGCCCTACCACGACTGGACTTAGAATGAATGTCCCATTTATTTATTCATTGTTCATTCTCCTGCCTCAGCCTCCCTAGTAGCTGGGACTACAGGTGCACACCACCATGCCTCCGGCTAATTTTTGTATTTTTAGTAGAGAAGGGGTTTCACCATGCTGGCCAGGCTGGTCTCGAATGAGTAGGAGTGATTTTTAACATTCATCTTTGCTTTCCAAGAGCCTATCTTGAGGCCTGGAAATGTTGAATGAATACTTTATTTTAGTTACAATATGTTGCAAAAATCTTTTTTCCAGTGTGTGGCGTTCCTTTTTCACTTTGAGTTTTTAAAGTTCTCTATATCGTCTATACATTTTAATTGTTTCCTTTGAAAAAATTAGTCTCTCTGAATTTTTGTATCGTGTGTACTTTTTGTACCGTGTGCACTTTTGTGTATCGTGTGAGGTAGGGATACATTTTCTCTGCCATGTGGATAGGCATCATTCGTTAAATACCCAATCCATTTTCTACAGATTTGGAATGACACCTCTGTCACATACCAAGCTTCTATGTATATTTAGGGCTGTGGGTGGGCTCTGTTCACTTCATTTGTCTTCCGTCTATTCTGGTGAATAAATACCATGCTTATTTTATTATCTGCTTTTCTAGTGAGTCTGTCTGGTGAGATTAATTCTTCTTCATGCCTCTTCATCTACATAATTGTTTTAGATATTTTTAAATATGAAATTTAGATTAGCTGAACAAGTTATGTGGGGGAAAAAACTCTGTTGGTAATTTGACTGAAATTACATTAAATTTGTATATTAATTTGGGGGAATATAGGCTTCTTTTTAAGTTCTTTAAATTCTTTAAGTTTCTTTTAAAATAACTTAAAAATATTTTCTCCCCAAATGCCTTGCATATCACTGTTAGAATTATTCCTAAGTACCTTATAGTTATTGTTGATATTGTTTTTGAAAACTTCTTTTTAAAATTATATTTTCCATTTTAAAGTTGTTGGCCTATTAGAACACTGATGAGTTTTGTGTATTGATTTTATATACAACTTTGTTAAGTTGTCTTATCAGAATTGCAGATACTCTCAGGCAGTTTGGGTGAACAATTATATCCTCTGCGAACAATGACAATTTTGTTTTATGCTTTCCAGTTTCCTCCCTCCCTCCTTTCTTTCCTTCTTTTGTGTTAGTGAAAAGGATAAGATCTCAGTGGAATGTGTTATTAAAGTCATGATATCAGGAATTACTGCTTTATTCCTGACTTTAAAGAGAATATTTCTAACTATTTAGCATTAAGTAAGCTGGTGTTTGTAGGTTTTTGGCATATGTGCTTTAGCAGATTTAAAGGTTGTGTTCTATTCTTATTTGCTAAGAATTTATAGTTTTTGTAACCATGCATGGATGCTGTATTTTATCAAATACTTCTGAGTGTGATCATATAACTTTATGACTTTTCCCCTTTCATCTGTTAAGATTTTCTAATATTAAACCACTATTGCATTACAGAAATTAACCTACTCGATATGATTTATTTCCACATACATTGATGGATTTGATTTGATCACATTTTATTTGGAATTTTGTATTTATGAGTGACACGTTATGAGTAACATGAGCTTACATATCTTTTTTTTTTTTTCTGAGAGCTTGCTGTCTCACCCAGGCTGGTCACCGCCTGACCCAGTTCAAGTGATTCCCCTGCCTCAGCTTCCCGAATAGCTGGGATTACAGGTGTGCACTGCTACACCCAGCTAATGTTTTGTATTTTTAGTAGGGATGGGGTTTTATCATGTTGGCCACGCTGGTCTCTAACTCCTGGCCTCAAGTGGTCTGCCTGCCTCAGGCTCCTAAAGTGTTGGGATTTCAGGTGTGAGCCACAGCACCCAGCCGAGCTTACATATCTTTTTGAATTATTGCTGTTTTTTGGAATCAAGGTTATATTAACTTCAAAAAACAGTTATATCTCCTTTCTACTTTTTCTCCTCTCCAGAAATTTTTATGTAAGATAGAGATTATTTCTAGCATATTGGAAAACTTTTGTGCATAAAATCTAATCACTGAATTAATTTTGACAACCATAGATTGATTCATATTCTCTTTTTTTGAGATAGTTTTTAATCATCCTATTTCCCTAGGGAATTTTCCAATTTGGCTAAGATTTTCTTTTTAATTTGTTGGTTTAAAGTTTTCACAATGTATTCCTAAAATTTTTTAAATGTTTATTTTATTTGTAGTTTTTTTACATTTAAATCATGATATTGCTTATATATTTAAATTTTTATAGCATCAATTTATGCTCTGACCTTTACTATAATTTCTTTTTCTCTCCTGTATATGCCTATGTGTGTGCAGCATCCTTCACACCATTTCTAACTGTCTATTTAGCTTTTTAGTGTCTAGAATATCTTTCACTTAAATATATACATGTTAGGCTATGAATTTCCTTCTAAGTACTGCTTTATCAGCATCCTATAAGATTTTAAATATGCTAGTTTTTATTATATAGTTTTAAATATTTCATAGTTTCAATCTTTCTTTCACCTTTGACATGAATGATTCAGAAGTATGTTTTAAATATTAAACAAATACTTCCAGTTATGTTAAATTTTTGGAAATACTGATCAGATTAAGATTTTCATGACGTCAATTCTTTGGATACTTGTTGATATTTGCTCTATAGTATAAGGGTGGTCAATTTTTAGAAATATTTTATGTGTAATTAATAAGAAGGTATTTGTCTATTAGATGCTATTTCTTACATGTCTAACTTGTTAATTGTGTTATCCTAAACTTCTCAAGTTGTAAAAATTTTTCTCTACTTGATCTGAGTACAGCTGTGTTAAAATCTCCCACTGTGTCTGAGAATATCTCTATTAACCCTTGGAATTCTGTCATTTTAAAAAATGCATTTGAAACACATTATGATGAGCCAAATTGTGTTCTCCCCAAATTCATAAGTTGAAATCCTAATCCCCAGTACCTCAGAATGTGACTGTATTGGAAATAGGGCCTTTAAAGAGGTAATTAACTTAAAATAAGGTTAATTACATTTGGGCGAAAAAATAGATACTAGGTAAATAAAATAAGATCATTAGGGTGAGCCTTAATATGACTGTTATTTTCATAAAAAGAGGAAATTGGGATACAGACACACACATAGAGGGAAGACCATGTGAATACACAGGGAAAAGAGCCATCTACAAGCCAAGGAGACAGGTCTCAAAGGAAACCAAACCTGCTGGTACCTTCATCTCAGACTTCTAACTTCAAGAACTGTGAGAAAATAAGTTCCTGTTGTTTAAGCCTCCCGGTCTGTAACACTTTGTTATGGAAGCCCTAGAAAACTAATACACACATGTTGTTAGACTCGTAGAAGCTCAGAATTGTTAGCCTTTATTTCTGAACAGTTGCTTTTTCATTCTTAAGGCCTTACCTCTTTCATCCCTTATTTTTTTTATGGAAAGCCCATTTTTTGCAATACATATTTGTAAATATATATTACTATAGTGACATATTTATACAAGCCTATTTTAGTATTTACCTAATATTTTCAGCCAAATGTTAATTTTAATGTTTGTATCTTTATGATTCTGATGTGTTCATATACATATAATATATATACAAGAATATAAATACATATAATATGTAAGTACATAAAAATATATATTTGGATTTTTGAAATTATATATTCTTATTATTTATATGTATAATTGTTAAAATCCAAACTGACATAAATCTGCATTTAAATGAGCATATATTTTTCAGCCAGCTTTAAATTTAGTCTTCCTCTGGCCTTATGGCTCAGGTGGGTTTGTTAAAAAGAATATATATATATATATATATATATACAGGCATAATAGGCATATATGAAAATTTAGGCAAATAATAGGCAAATAGGAAATTTGTCCATTAATACAAATTTAACCCTTTTACATTTATTGTGATTACAAATATATTTCAAGGTATTTCTCACACTTTTGTCATATTTTTTGTGCATTTGCTTCTTTCCCTCTTCCCTTTATCTGAACTCTGTTAAATTGATCTAATTTTATCCACGTCTGGCCCCTACAATCTCTCTTTCACTGTGATGCGTACCTTGACACAAGACCTCCTTTTCTTTCTTAAATAGTGAATTGTGTGGACCAATGATGATAGTGCGTTCTTAACCAAGTATTATTACTAACCAAGTTATGTGCATAAAATAATATAAAATGTAACATGTAAACTATAAAATATAATAAACACCCATGAATTTACCATGTAGCCTAAGTAGATTGTGCCCACTGTGTGTTCCTCCCCTATTCCAATTTCTCTTCTTCCTCCCTACCCTCTTCCAGAGATTACTATCTTGAGTCTTACCATTCCTTTTCTTCAAAAAATGCATAAATATATATTTCTAAGCATATAATTAAATTTTGCTTTATTTGAGCTTTATTAAAATTATATCATACTCTTTATAGGCCAAATGAAAAGGGACTTGCCTTTTCAGTCTTGTCTGTTCTGCCTCTCATTCCTAGGGCCTCTGCTCTGGACCATCACAATGCAGAAACACAGTACTGAAATTTTATAAAGGCCTGAGACCAGGGAAAGGAAAGAAAGTCAATGGAAGGTAAATTTCTTCTATCCACGTGTCAAAGAAGTTGTGCACGTTACTTCCACTTACATTTGACTGGTGTGAGCTTAGTCATATTGCCATAACTAGCTGCAAGGGAGGCTGGGAAGGGTGGTCACTGAGAGGCTACACACCCAAAAACTCTATATGAAAGAAGTGTAGAAGGAATTTTGAAAGAAAACTAACCACTCTCGTCTTCGTCTTCCTGACATCAAAGACTTTGCTCTTCGCATTTACATACTACAGTTTCCTGACTATACAGAGCATTGAATAACCTAGGAACTATGTGTATTGGCTGGTTGGTTGACCTGACATAGTTGCCAACGAATTGACTCAAGCTTCTACAGAACATCTTAGAGAATTAACATAATTCTATTTGTCCAAAACCTGTATACTGTTTTGCCCAGTGAATCAATTTTTGCTTTGATTTTGCTGTGAGGGTGTCAATCAACCCATGGGTCTTTTTCCAAATGGAAATGGAGGACGTCAAATCAGAAAGTGATCTGTTAAGACATTTTACCTAACCACAATTTCCATTTTGAAAAATTCTAGCCAGTCCCAAGGAACCTGTCCCCTCCCCATCCATATTCATAGAAAGATGGCAGTTTTAAAATATGAGGAATGAAATATATGATGAGGAAATTTAGGATATTTAACTTGAAAAAGGAAAGACAGTGGGTGGGAGCATGACAGTTGTCTTCCAATGTCTGAACAGCTGTCAGGTTAAAAAAAAATCTGAACATTTTCTGTGTATTTCTAGAGAGCAAATCTAGGCTTGATATGTGAAAGGGAAATGGATGCTCATGAATTAGTGAATTTATTGTGAAGAAGTGAATTAGTCAGGGTAGGTCAACTTGCATAATAAACCTTTTAATTTCAGTATCCTGATGATAAATATATGTTTTATTTCTTGTTATGGCAATAGTTCAGTGGGATATTCCTGGCTAGGTTGCTACTGCAACTCTCCTCCCGTGGAGCTGCAGGGACCCAGGCTCCTACCCTTTAGTAGGCTGTATCCCCAAGGGCTCCAGAGTCCTCCAGGAAGAAGTGTAACTGTGGAGGATAACAGGTTTAATGGACGAGGCTTGGAAGTGATGTATATCAGTTCTAACCACATTCTAGGGGCTAGAACACAATTGTGAGGCCAACTCCAGTTGCAAGAGAGATTACAAAATGTAGTTTAGCTGTGTGCCAAGCAATGAGAGGAAATCTGTTCATTCTGTTTCTATCCAATCTCTGCCATGAACTGTCCTTACAGACACCAAATACTGTTTTATTCTTCTTCCCACACATAGAATATACTCCCCTCTTTTCAAGGAAAATAGCCACAAGTCTAACCCAGACTTACTAGATCATGTCTAGCTCAAATCCAATGTTTCTGAGTATTGCATAGCCCTCTCTGTCAGATTTGGTTGATGCCTCTCGAGGTGTGAAAACCTATGAACTAAAAAGACAAGCTGTCTGCCCACTCGCAACACCCCAACATGCACACATACACACACACACACCTAACAGACTGTGATGGAGCAGTGGCTGGATAACCTCAGTAGGTCATCCTATTTACAAAGAGAAGAACAGGGGACACATAGCAATCATTGGTCTGTAGTATTTGTAAAAGCATATTGGGCAGGCATTACAAAATCTCCCTATTAAGGCAGGGGAAGAGGGTGAGATAAAAGTTCTTTGATTAGACCTTGATTCTACTTTGGGAGAGACCCTCTTGTCCATTGTTCTTTATAGTCCTTGAATCCCATTGACTGTAAGGTTCTTCCATCTCCATTTGACTGTATCTGAAGAGAGCATTTTGGAGTATGCCTCTTTGGGGGCCAAACAACCTTAGTAGCTAATCCATGCTTATGTAAGTTTTGGGGCCCAAGGATTATTTTGATGCTTGAACAGTTAAAAATGTTTTAGGGCCGGGTGTGGTGGCTCACGCCTGTAATCCCAGCACTTTGGGAGGCCGAGGCAGGCGGATCATGAAGTCAGGAGGTTGAGACCATCCTGGCTACCACGGTGAAACTCCGCCTCTACTAAAAATAGAAAAAATTAGCCAGGTATGGTGGCGGGTGCCTGTAGTCCCAGCTACTTGGGAGGCTGAGGCAGGAGAATGGTGTGAACCCTAGAGGCAGAACTTGCAGTGAGCCGAGATCGCACCACCGCACTCCAGCCTGGGCCACAGAGCGAGATTCTGTCTCATAAATAAATAAATACATACATACATACATACATACAAATATATGTTTTAGTATGGGGTTGTGGGGTTTTTTTTTTTTTTGGTAATACAACAGTCTTAAAATTTTACTGGGATTCTGATCTGTTTGCTTCCAGTTAGTTCCATGTACAAGTAACTATACTTCAATTTCTTTCCCAAGGATAATTCTCAAACTTGGTATGTTTCTTTGCTTCCTCACCAAGCTTATTGTTCCTTTGAAGCTAGCCAAGCTAATAGGTTTGGTGGGAAGGCCACACTCCTAATCTCATCTTTACTGAAAGGTCTGTTTTTTTTTTTTTTTTTCCTGAGCTCATCTCCTTCTTGTATATGTACCCAGTGCAGCCAATAGTAGCCAATACACCCTGACACTAAAATACTAGAATTATTTCTAACCCTTGCCCTAAAGTTACACACTCAGTGTCCGTGGGGCCTGCCTCCCACATTATTCTAGGCAATATTTTTACCAAATATTTTGCCATTGCGAATACCTTTCCCAGCAGTTTTTCTGTCCATTATCTTACTGCTAAGCCAATGTCACATATTTTAGTCCTTTTTTTCTTTTGCTTTTGAGATGGTGGCATCGAGTTTTGTGCACATCAAAGCACACTGACTGCTCCAAGAGACAACCTTCAAATTCCTGTCCCTTAACACAGTGAAATCTATATCTCGCTCCTGTCATAGTCCATTCTGTATATTCCTAGTCAGGCAGTTCTTCTATGTGGTTTTCTTCCAAGCTCTGCCATTCTAATCCTCTCTGAATGCTCTGCATACAGCTGGCAGGTAAGAGCAGAGGATGCAGTGGAGGAAATGTTGAGGGGAGCTTAGTGTCCATGCCTACAAGCGGGATACATTCTAGAACTTACTCACATGCCACATCTAATTGATGGAAACATGGGAAATGTCATCTAGCTGTGTTCGCAGGAAGGGGAAATAGGTTTGCTGAGCAGTTAGCCCGTCTCTGCCAAATCAAGGATGCTTTCTTAACAATTACAGCTATCTGAAAATGAGAGCATGCTGTCACCGAAACCTCTCAGGACCCAACAACTGTCCATTTGGTATCCATCTTGGATTGGGTAGAAAGTTAGATTAAATTATCTTTGAGGTCCTTTCCGGCTTCATTATCAGAGAAGACTGAAAGTCAACTAATAGCCACATGGAGAAAAGATGATTGACATGTTCATAGATATTGATCCTGTTTACCTTTTTTTTTTTTTTTTAAATACAGGTGTTGGTCTGCTGCCCAAGTTGGAGTGCAGTGGCATGAAATGGCTCACTGCAGCCTTGACCTCCTTGGCTCAATCTGTCCTCCCACCTCAGCCTCCTGAGTAGCTGGGACTATAGGAGTACACCTCCACGCCTGACTAATTTTGTTTATGTTTTGTAGTAGCCAGGGTCTTACCACGTTGCTCAGGGTCTCGCCATGTGGAACCCCTGAGCTCAAGCAACCCTCCCACCTCAGTCTCTCAGAGTGTTTGGATTACAGGCATGAGCCACCACACCCAGCATATTCTTTTTTTAATGGAGCTTTTACTACACTATGGTTTTACTTTATTTTCCCTCAGCTTTATTAAGGTATAATTGATAAGTAAAAATTGTATTTATTTAGGTGTACAACTTGATGTTGTAAGATATATGTATTTATACATACATCGTGAAATAATTAAGTCAAGCTAATTAACATATCCATCACCTCACACACCTCACATACTTTAGCATTTTTTTGTGGTGAGAACATTTAAGATCTACTCTGTTAGCAATTTTCAAGTATTTCAATTATTATTATTATTATTATTATTATTATTATTTTATTTATTTTTGAGACGGAGTCTCGCTCTGTCGCCCAGGCTGGAGTGTAGTGGCCAGATCTCAGCTCACTGCAAGCTCCGCCTCCCGGGTTCACGCCATTCTCCTGCCTCAGCCTTCCGAGTAGCTGGGACTACAGGCGCCCACTACCGCGCCTGGCTAGTTTTTTGTATTTTTTAGTAGAGACGGGGTTTCATCGTGTTAGCCAGGATGGTCTCGATCTCCTGATCTTGTGATCCACCCGTCTCGGCCTCCCAAAGTGCTGGGATTACAGGCTTGAGCCACCGCGCCCGGCCTTCAATTATTATTAATCATAGCGTATTGTACAATAGATCTCCAAAACGTATTCATCCTAACTGACACTTTGTGCCTTTGACCAACATCTCTTCATCTCCCTGCTCCCACCTCCCAGCCCTTAGCAAACACCATTCTGCCCTCTACTTTCAACTTTTTAGATCCCACACATAAATGAGAAAGTGCATTACATGTGTCTCTGTGCCTGGCTTATTTCATGTAGCAAAAATAGCCTCCAAGTTCATCCATGTTGTAAATTACAGAATTTCTTTCCCTTTAAAAGCTGAATTGTATTTCATTGTATACATACATACCACATATTGCTTAGCCATTTATCCTTCAGTAGACACTTAGGTTGATTCCGTATCTTGGCTGTTATGAACAATGCTGCAATGAACATGGGAGTTCAGATATCTCTTTGACATACTGATTGCATTTCCTTTGGATATCTATACCCAAAAGCGGGATTACTGGGTCATATGGCAATTCTATTTGTAAGTTTTTGAGGCACCACCGTGCTATTTTCCATAATTGCTGCATTAATTTGCATTCCCACCAACAGAGTGCAAGGGTTCCCTTTTTGCCCCATCCTCACCAATACTTATCTTTCATCTTTTTGATAATAGACATTTTAACAGGCATTTTATTGTGGTTTAATTTGCCTTTCCCTGATGATCGTGATTTTTTCATATGCCTGTTGGCCATTTGTATGTCTTCTTTAGAAAAATGTCTTTTCAGTTCCTTTGCCCATTATTTAATTGTATTATTTGTTTTGTTGGTATTGAGTTGTTTGAGTTCCTTATATATTTTGGGTATTAACCTCTTATCAGATGTATGGTTTGCCAATTTTTTTTTTTTTTTTTTTACCATTCTATAAGTTGTCTGCTCACTCTGTTGTTTCCTTTGCTGTGTACAAGTTTTAAGTTTCATACAGTCCCATTTACCTATTTTTGCTTTTGTTGTCTGTGCTTTTGGGGTTATATCCAAAAAAATCGTAGCTCAAACCAATGTCAAGAAGCTTTTCCCCTATGTTTTCTTCTAGTAGTTTTGCAGTTTCAGGTATTTTATTTAAGGCTTTAATCCATCTTATTTTTTTATGTGCTGTGAGAAAGGGTTCAATATCATATTTCTACATGTGGATATGCAGTTTTCCTACACAACTTATTGAGGAAATTGTCTTTTTCCCATTGTGTGTTCTTTGGTGCCTTTGTCAAAGATCAATTGACCATAAACATGTGGATTTATTTATAGGCTCTCTGATCTATTCCATTGGTGTAGCTGCCTCTTTTTATGTCAATACCATACTGTTTTGATTATTGTATTTCTGTAGTATATTGTGAAATCACATAGTATGATGCTTCCAGCTTTGTTCTTTTTGCTCAAGATTATTTTGGCTATTTGGGGTATTTTGTCATTCCATATGAATTTTAGGATTTTAAAATTTCTACATAAAATGTCATCGGAATTTTGATAGGGATTGCATGAATATGTAGATAGCTTTGGGTAGTATGGATAGTTTTACAGTATTCTTCTAATCCATGATCGTGGGATATCTTTCCGTGTATTTTTGTCTTCTTCCATTTTTTTAAATTAATGTTTTATATTTTCAGTGTACATATCTTTCACATCCATAAACTTATTCCCAAGTAATTTGGGGTTTCTTTTGGATGCTATTGTAAATGGAATTGTTTTCTTGATTTGTCAGATAGTTTATTGTTAGTATATGGAAACTCTACTAGCTTCTTTGCATTAATTTTGTATCCTGCAACTTTATTAAATTTGTTTGTTTTATTCTTAAGATCTTCTATTCATAAGGTCAATTAGTTACCTAAGTTAGGCTCTCACTGTGATTAGAGGCAATAACAAATGTTTGGTGAGCTCTTTGAATGCAGACAAACTTGAGAAAATGTGAGTGCACTTTTGTTTATTATTATCTATAATTAGGCTAAGATATTTACTTAAGTGATTAATTGCCTCTGGGAATGAAAGTATAAACTAAAGCACAGTGAATATATTTGCTAATTGCCAGCCTTTGCTGAATCTTTAGCCGTTATATTACTGTTATCTTTATGAGTGGAACCTGCCTTAATATAGCAGTCTTTATATTAACCTGTAATTACAAAATGTCAGGGGTCTCACAAATCGAAAGATCATCTTTCACCACCTAAAGATCCAAAGGGCTTCTCTTACTTAAGGGAAGCTTTTATCATTACAGTCTTCACCCTTACTTCTCTTTAGTAAACTTCCTTTTGCATGGAAAAATTTGGCTATTAAAGACTCAGTCAGCCATAAAGAGTGCAAGAAAATACTGAAAACAGAAATGGAAATAGTTATTACAATTTGTACAGTGTTTTACACAATATATTTCATATAAATTTTATTATATATCATTTGTATGTGTTACATAATTTATATAGTGTATATATTTTAAAATATCATAAAGTATTAATATAATATGTATATGTAATTAATATATAAAGATATATATTTTATATAATTATAATATATAACATATATCTACATTATATCTAATACATCTAAATTATGACGTATAGTAATTCTTTCAGTCATCCAGCAGATATTTATTAAACTTCTAGTTGTGCCAGCCATACAGTACATTAGACACTACAGCTTAACATGAGTAAGACATATCTCTTTTCTCAAGGAGTTCTCGGTCCAGCAAAAGGATAGAAGTATGTAAAAAAATGTGTTAGATATCACTATACAGTAGAATAGGGCATGAAGGGCAAAGTGCTGATGTCTAACTAAGAGATCCCAAGGTTGGGGTCAGAACAGGTTTATAGAAAGGGTAGTGGCTGAGCAGAGTCACTTGTCTAATTGCAACAATATCTCTGAGAGGCAGATGTTATTCCAACCATTCACATGAAGAAACTGAGGCTCGGGAAGCCGAGTGACTCATCCTTGCAGAGTTAGACATGGAACTTCCCCCAACCCCCAGACCCTACCTCTCTGTCTTTCTGCTCTACTACACTTACACCATATATAAACCTTACACAGGTTGCTCCATTATAGGTACACAGCAGAGTTACAGAACCCAGTTTTAGAGTTTAGTTGATAAAGCTGATCTCTGCTTTTAGTTTCCCCTCATCATCAGTTTAGTTAACTTTCTTTCTCAGGACAAAGCAAATTAAGTTCTCTTTTGAGAAGCAGACTCTTTTTTGGCTGGCAATACTCATCTAGGCTACCCCCTATCCCCACAAGTGGCTCCTTGGCTCCTTTTCCTCTCCTTCTTCAGTGTTTTCATTCCAGGAACTCAGTTGGGGTTCCACCTTCCTGGTGAAGTTCTCCCCCAGACCCCTGTTCCTAAGAGCCAACTCTTGCTCCCACCTTCTTAGCACACCTTGAAATGATTTTGAATTGTTCTTCACTGGGTAAGTTTTACCCTGTTCCCCCACCCCTCCCAGGCTGTTGGACCCTCAGGGAGGGACCTCCTTATTGGGTTCCCTACTCTCCAGTGCCCAGTCCAGGGCTGAGTCCATACACAGGACTCAAAGTAATACTTAAGGGGTGACAGCTTTATCCAGGAGACATAAAGAGCAATTTTCTTTTCTTCTGATGCTTCATAGTTTCCTTACTGAACAAAAAAGTAAAGTGGCAGCCTACAGTGGGCTCCTTAATTGTGTGTGTGTGTGTGTGTGTACGTGTGCGCGCACATACACATGTAAATCTTATTGATTGCGAAATACGAAAGTCTAGAACGTGGTTCCTAATCTACGGGACATAAGAACTATTTGGCGCAATCAAAATACAGATTCATGGGCCTTATCCCAGAACTAAGGAAGTGGGAGATCCCAAGAACCCAGAGAATCTATGGTTTTAACAAACGCCTGCTGATTATTCTGACGGTGGACTGTGTTTAAATTACGCTTCAAATAATCAGGAGCATTTGGGGTAGATAAAAAACTGCGGGGAGATAGTGGTATAAAGAGGCTCTGTGAGCATGAACATGGTGAGCAAAATGGAGAAACGGAAATGGAGAAACAAGCTTTAGGAATGGTGGGTGAACCTAATGGGAAAAACAACTCATAAAAGGGAGTCAAGGGGGTTCCAGTCAGGAAGGTAGATGGTGGCTAAATTGTGGCAAATTTCAACCTTGTGCTGAGAATGGTAGACCTGCCAGCAGAAGATGGGACAAAAGAAAGAGAATGACTTAAATCCTAATATGCAACAATGATTGTCTTTGGCAGAACAAATACTGTCCCACTTCAATAGGTATTATTTAGAATGATGTAGATGCTGCTTGGATTAGTAAGATAGGACTTAACACAAAAGATTTCCTGAGTTATAAGTAGGTTTTGGTTATTTTCATAACCAAAAGTACAATTTCTATCATGATCATAAAAGTTCAATTTCTCTTATGTGGGAGGCTCTGAATGCTTCTAACCAAAAGGTTGAGAAACACTCTTGGAAGCAGAGGGAGTCCCTGAGCAGGAGAATAATGAGTCCTTGGGGTGACCCGAGGAAGGGCGCTGTGGAAGGTGGAGAACCAGAGATGAGGCTGTTCAAATAGCTCCAGAATGAGGTAATGAGGACCTGGGTGGAGGTGAAAAGCAGCGGGTTTGGTGTCAGCATCATATTTTGTGGTCTGCCTATGAGTCAGTTGCTCCCTGCTCTCCTTTGTCACATGTCTGCCCTTTAAAGACCTGTCCACGCCCCCATATCTGGGTTGAGTTATATGCCCCAGATGCAGGGCTGTGCCTCCTGCTTCTTTTTCCCAGAGTCCTGGTGGAGCAAATGGTAAGAAGGGATTTGACGGATGTGTCTTGCTAATAATGATCTTTCCACATACCTCTACTGGCTTGAAAAGACTTCTGAATCCGGAGATCTTTTTCTCTGGACAAAATTATAGTCCTGAATGAATGATGGCAGAAAATTGGCAAAGGACAGCCTACTAATAACTCTGAGAGAGATCAGATTTAAAGAGGCCAGCAATCCTTTAATCCCAGGTGATATTGCTTCCGCTGCAAACCCTGGAGTCCACATCACTACACAGATGAGCCCTGGCTGCAGTCCTCAGCCACCCGATCCCCAGAAGGAGCAGAGAACATCAGCTATTCCAAAAGTGGGCATGATGGTCTGGCTACTGGGGGTCAGGTGGGGCTGGTTACTGTAATTTTAGCCACAGCCGGCCTCTGTCTTTTCTGGGAGCAATTGGTGTGACCAAGATGCAGAGAACCCTAATCCTATCTTGGCACAGAGGCAGCCTGACATTCGCCAGGGCTCTCCTACCCAGAAATTCTGCTTTATAAATAGAGGAACGAGTATGCAATATTGCAGCAAGGGTCATTCAGGTATATTGCATGGTGACGGAGTAATGGAATTTCCAGGAGGGAGGGGCACTCCTGGCACCACATCTAGCCTTCCTGTCTCAGGCAAGACTGCTTTGTGGGCTACTTTGGCTTCTTTTCATATCCCTCACATTTCCATTTAAGCAAAGTAAATCTGAATGGAGGTTTTACTGATCTTCGGAGTTCAGAGATTTGGGGCAACTAAAATTGTGCATTTCTGTGTATACATACGAGTGGATTAAATTATAAATGTGCACTATGAATAACAGTGGCTAAAAATTCCACACGTTTAAACTTCTTACATTTTGGTAATTTCCCATATTATGAAATCTGTCTTCCCAAGGTAGAAACCAAAAAATGCACAACTGCAGACCTCATGGAGCTAGGTACAGTCAAGTGATCCAAATTCTGGCAATCAGACACACCTTCCTGAGACCTGGATTTGGAAACAAGCATTATGACGAAATAGCTTCATGTGAGTGATCTCAAGTCTTCAAGCAGGCGTGGTGGCAGAAGTCTCCAGATCTTTGGGAGTGGCAGAGGTGGAGTTTCTCGTACCCAATAAACTGTTATGAGACCACGTAGTAGGACATTGTTTCTGGCTGTTTACCTTCAGGGTTTGGCTCTTCTGGCCTCCAGGAGATTCTAGGAGTTACTTAATATTCTTAAATCTTTTATTTATTTATTTATTTTTTTGCTCAAATTGTCAGAATAGATTCTGCTGATTCCATCTAAAGACCCTGACAGATGTACTGATTTACACTTAGAATGGTTACTAGCAACAGATCCCCAATAAAATGGGGATTTGGTGGCTGGTTATCTGACATGGTCGGGTTTGAAGGCAAGGTCACGTTTAGTTAGTTAGTATTAAAGGGTGGGATTCTGGCAGCCCATGACAGAGAGTGATGAAATAATTACTTACATTATCACCTGATCTACCTACTCAAGGCTTTGGTGGAATGCAAGTAGTACTGACTGAACTTGCTGCTTTTAACTCAGTTGGGGGCTTTAAAGAAAGAAAATGATTTATCAGAAATTTATCAGATTTATCAGAAAGAAAAGATTTATCAGAAAGAAAGAAAATGATTTATCATTTTCTTTCTTTAAAGCCCCCAACTGAGTTAAAAGCAGCAAGTTCGGTCAGTACTACTTGCATTCAAATCAGAAGTTAAAATTTTAAGTTTATTAGACTATCCTACAAACAGATAGTTTCTATGCTATCTTTTGCAGCCATAAGGCTGATGTAGCTGCAAGTCAAACTCACAGTGGGATGCTGAATTAGGAAATAGGTTGAATTCATAGCCTTAAGAGGATTCTTATGTGGAAGTTAGGGTACTGACTGAGAAAGAGTGAAACATGGAGAATCAGTATGGGGACTTTTTTTTTTTTTTGAGACAGAGTCTTGCACTGTCATCCAGGCTGGAGTGCAGTGGTGCAATCTTGGCTCACTGAAACCTCTGCCTCCCAGGTTCAAGCGATTCTCTTGCCTCAGCCTCCCGAGTATCTGGGATTACAGGCACGTGCCACCACACCCGGCTAATTTCTGTATTTTTAGTAGAGACAAGGTTTCACAATGTTGGCCAGGATGGTCTCGATCTCTTGACCTCATGATCTGCCCGCCTCAGTCTCCCAAAGTGCTGGGATTACAGGCGTGAGCCACCAACGCCTGGCCAGTATGGGGACATTTAAGAGCATGTCAGGCCGGGCGCGGTGGCTCAAGCCTGTAATCCCAGCACTTTGGGAGGCCGAGACGGGCGGATCACGAGGTCAGGAGATCAAGACCATCCTGGCTAACACGGTGAAACCCTGTCTCTACTAAAAAAAAATACAAAAAACGAGCCGGGCGAGGTGGCGGGCGCCTGTAGTCCCAGCTACTCCGGAGGCTGAGGCCGGAGAATGGCGTAAACCCGGGAGGTGGAGCTTGCAGTGAGCTGAGAGCTGGCCACTGTACTCCAGCCTGGGCGACAGAGCGAGACTCCGTCTCAAAAAAAAAAAAAAAAAAAAAAAAAGAGCATGTCAATTTCCAAAGTCTCAGCAGGAGAAACCCTTTCTTCCTTCTTTATTAAGACTTTTCCTGCCCTGATTAATATCTGAAATTACCTTGCTAAAGGATGTTATCTTAGTAGTAGAAATTAATATTCTCCTCATATACTGTTACCCACTTCTCATTGCCTCATACCTGTAACTAAAGTCAGATTGCCAGATATGACCAAAGAGGCAATTACAATGTCATTCTGGCAAAGTGAAGCAAAAATAACAAGACTTTGCTAATTTATATAGTCAGAAACTTGGAAATATGCATTTTAATAAATGATAGGCTATATGAAGGTGGATCTAAACAATTTTAGATTGGGTCAAATTCATTATTATGAGTTCACTTAGTGAAGATTTTGGATCTCCTCTAGTGTGCTAGCTCAAACAGTTGGGGGTAATTCTAATGATTTCTTGTTTGGTTGGCTAAAACTTAGTCTCAGTAGAGATTTATACCAAATGGAAGTTGAGATGCTAGACAGTGTTAGAGAAAATGCAGAGATGAAGAAATCCCAAGACTTTAGAAAGCAAAAGAATGTTGGAGTGAATTTAATATGTGATCTATTCACACAACCAATAAATATGTCCTTGAGACAGCCCAAAATATACTTCATTTTCCACAGCCCTAAGATATAACATTAGTGAAGGGAGCACCAATGGATTGGTGTTGTATTGTAGCAGCTATTTTCTGTGGACTGGGGATATATGTGGAAGATGTTACCATTGAAATCATCTCTCTGATTGAATAGGGATGACGAAGGTATTATAGTAGCAGAGGTCAAGTAGCAGAAGTTATCCAACAGAAGCAAGGTTGCAATATGTATCAGTCAAGGATCATTGGCAGATAACAAGGACGTTGATGTCTGGTCAAGATGGAATAGTAAGGACTAGATTTATCCTCTCACCTAAAATATCAACAAAATAAAACAATATAAGAAACAATGGTTTTAAAAATGAAAATCTGGTAATAAAGAGATGTATTCTCCAAGAGATGAGAAACAAATGAGGGGCCCCTATGATTGTACCAACTTACAGTCTACAGAGAGTTTCTGGGGAACTCTCACTTGGTTCAGGGAGGGGGATCCCAGGCAGTATTTGGTGACATCCCTAAGTTGAGGAGACAAGGATAGAGGTGTAGAGAGAACATGAAAATTCAAGTTTGTAGAGCAAACGACTAAGAAGAAAGAGCTGCATGGAGTGAAAGAGCTCTGCAAATCTACAAAGGATCCTTCTTGAGTCCT
The DNA here is from genome assembly GCF_002776525.5 of Piliocolobus tephrosceles. Classification (NCBI taxonomy): domain Eukaryota; kingdom Metazoa; phylum Chordata; class Mammalia; order Primates; family Cercopithecidae; genus Piliocolobus; species Piliocolobus tephrosceles. The sequence continues at coordinate 118,548,994 of NC_045446.1, forward strand.
CACCAGAGAAAATATTAGTAAATGCATGTAAGGAAGCTACCCAAGGAGAGGGAAAGAATTACATTAAAGGATTAGAGTGAACAATGTTTGGAGCTCACACAAGGCTACAATAGCTCCTATTCTCATCTTCCAGAGTATAAAATTTCATCATTCATGAAACATCGGACAGAATATTCAGAAGGGCTTTGCTTCAACAGTGGAGAAAATTCAGTCTTAGATTGAATGCTGCTCTGATGCCATCAAACTAAATTTAAAATCAAGACTTGAAAGAATAAGAATGTTTACAAGCAATTTAACTGAATTCCAGAACAAAGCCCAGAATATTTATTGGACTATAAAAATGTTCAGCACCAAATAAAGTAAAATATACAACATCTAACATACAGTCAAAACTTACCCAACATACACATGAGCAGTAAAATATGACTTGTGATATGAAAAAAAAAAAAAATCGATTAAATGGGAGGGCTTCCAAGATGGCAGAATAGGAACAGCTCCAGTCTGCAGCTCCCAGCAAGATCGATGCAGAAGACAGGTGATTTCTGCATTTCCAACTGAGGTACCTGGTTCATCTCATTGGCACTGATTGGACAGTGGGTGCAGCCCACAGAGGGCAAGCTGAAGCAGGGGGGTGGTGTCACCTCACCTGGGAAGCACGAGGGGTCAGGGTATTTCCCTTTCCTAGTCACAGGAAGCCATGACAGACTGTACCTGGAGAAACAATACACTGCTGACCAAATACTGCACTTTTCCCATAGTCTTAGCAATGGGCAGACCAGGAGATACCCTCCCGTGCCTAGCTTGGTGGGTCCCACGCCCACAGACCCTTGCTCACTGCTAGCGCAGCAGTCTGAGATCAACCTGTGAGGCTGAGCCTGGCGGGGGAGAGGGGCGTCCACCATTGCTGAGGCTTGAATAGCTCAGCCTTGAGTAGCTCACAGTGTAAACAAAGGGGCCGGGAAGCACAAACTAGGCAGAGCCCACTGCAACTCAGCAAGGCCTACTGCCTCTATAGATTCCTCCTCTTGGTGCAGGGCATAGTAGAACAAAAGGCAGCAGACAGCTTCTGCAGACTTAAACATCCCTGTCTGACAGCTCTGAAGAGAGCAGTGGTTCTCTCAGCATGGCATTCAAGCTCTGAGAACGGACAGACTGCCTCCTCAAGTGGGTCCCTGACCCCCATGTAGCCTGACTTGGAAACACCTCCCAGTAGGGGCCGACAGACACCACAAACAGGCGGGCGCTCCTCTGGGACAAAACTTCCAGAGGAAGGATCAGGCAGCAGTATTTGCTGTTCTGCAGCCCCTGCTGGTGATACCCAGGCAAACATGGTCTGGAGTGGACCTCCAGCAAACTCCAACAGACCTGCAGCTGAGGGGTCTGACTGTCGGGAGGCTGAGGCAGGACAATGGCTTAAACCCAGGAGGCGGAGCTTGCAGTGAGCTGAGATCCGGCCACTGCACTCCAGCACGGGCGACAGAGTGAGACTCCATCTCAAAAAAAAAAAAAAAAAAAAAAAAAAGAAGGAAAACTAACAAACAGAAAGGAATAGCATCAACATCAACAAAAAGATCATCCACACCAAAACCCCATCTGTAGGTCACCAACATCAAAGACCAAAGGTAGATAAAACCACAAAGATGGGGAGAAACCAGAACAGAAAAGTGGAAAACTTCGAAAACCAGAGCACCTCTTCTCTTCTAAAGGATCTCAGCTTCTTGCAAGCAAGGGAACAAAACTGGATGAAGAATGAATTTGATAAGTTGACAGAAGTAGGCTTCAGAAGGCTAGTAATAACAAACTTCTCTGAGCTAAAGGAGCATGCTCTAACCCATCGCAAGGAAGCAAAAAACCTTGAGGAAAGGTTAGATGAATGGCTAACTAGAATAAACAGTGTAGAGAAGACCTTAAATGACCCGATGGAACTGAAAACCATGGCACGAGAACTTCGTGACGCATGCACAAGCTTCAATAGCTGATTCAATCAAGTGGAAGAAAGGATATCAGTGATTGAAGATCAAATTAATGAAATAAAGCAAGAAGACAAGATTAGAGAAAAAAAGAGTGAAAAGAAACTAACAAAGCCTCCAAGAAATATGGGACTATGTGAAAAAACCAAATCAACGTTTGATTGGTATACCTGAAAGTGACAAGGAGAATGGAACCAAGTCAGAAAACACTCTTCAGGATATTATCCAGGAGAACTTTCCTAACCTAGCAAGGCAGGCCAACATTCAAATTCAGGAAATACAGAGAACACCACAAAGACACTCCTCGAGAAGAGCAACCTCAAGACAGAAAATCATCAGATACACCAAGGTTGAAATGAAGGAAAAAATGTTAAGGGCACCCAGAGAGAAAGGTCAGGTTACCCACAAAGGGAAGCCCATCAGACTAACAGTGGATCTCTCAGGAGAAACCCTACAAGCCAGAAGAGAGTGAGGGCCAACATTCAACATTCTTAAGGAAAAGAATTTTCAAGCCAGAATCTCATATCCAGCGAAACTAAGCTTCATAAGTGAAGGAGACATAAAATCCTTTACAGACAAGCAAATGCTGAGAGATTTTGTCACCACCAGGCCTGCCTTACAAGAGCTCCTGAAGGGAGCACTAATCATGGAAAGGAACAACTGGTACCAGTCACTGCAAAAACATGCAAAATTGTAAAGATCATCCATGCTATGAAGAAACTGCATCAATTAATGGGCAAAATAACCAGCTAACATAATGACAGGATCAAATTCAAACATAACAATAGTAACCTTAAATGTAAATGGGCTAAATGCACCAATTGAAAGACACAGACTGGCAAATTGGATGAAGAGTCAGGATCCATTGGTGTGTTGTATTCAGAACACCCATCTCACGTGCAAAGACGCACATAGGCTCAAAAGGAGGAAGATCTACCAAGCAGATGGAAAGCAAAAAAAAAAAGCAGCGATTGCAATCCTAGTCTCTGATAAAACAGACTTTAAGCCAACAAAGATGAAAAGAGACAAAGAAGACCACTACATAATGGTAAAGGGATCAATTTACCAAGAAGAGCTAAATGTCCTAAATATATATGCACACAATGTATATATGCTTCCCAGGTGAGGTGACACCACCCCCCTGCTTCAGCTTGCCCTCCATTGCCCTAATTAAACTAAAGAGCTTCTGCACAGCAAAAGAAACTATCATCAGAGTGAACAGGCAACCTACAGAATGGGAGAAAACCTTTGCAATCTACCCATCTGACAAAGGGCTAATATCTAGAATCTACAAGGAACTTAAACAAATTTACAAGAAAAAAGCAAAAAGCCCCATCAAAAAGTGGGTGAAATATTTGAACAGACACTTCTCAAAAGAAGACATTTATGCAGCCAACAGACATGAAAAAATGCTCATCATCACTGGTCATCCGAGAAATGCAAATGAAAACCACAATGAGATACCATTTCATGCCAGTTAGAATGGTGATCATTAAAAAGTCAGGAAACAACAGACGCTGGAGAGGATGTGAAGAAATGGGAACGCTTTTACACTGTTGGTGGGAGGGTAAATTAGTTCAACCATTGTGGAAGACAGTGTGGTGATTCCTCAAGGATCTAGAACTAGAAATACCATTTGATCCAGCAATCCCATTGCTGGGTATATACCCAAAGGATTATAAATCATTCTAAAGACCCATGCACATGTATGTTTATTGTGGCATTATTCACAATAGCAAAGATTTGGAACCAACCCAAATGTTCATCAGTGATAGACTGGATTAAGAAAATGTGGCACATATACACCAAGGAATACTATGCAGCCATAAAAAAGGATGAATTCATGTCCTTTACAGGGACATAGATGAAGGTGGAAACCATTGTTCTCAGCAAACTATCACAAGGACAGAAAACCAAACACCACATGTTCTCATTCATAGGTGGAAGTTGAACAACAAGAACACATGGACACAGGGCAGGGAACATCACATACCCAGGCCTGTCGTGGGGTTGGGGGCTTGGGGAGGGATAGCATTAGGAGAAATGTAAATGTAAATGACATTTACATTTACATGTAAATTTAATTACATTTAAATGTAAATTGCATTACAATTAAATGTAAATGTAAATGTAATGTAATGTAAATGACGAGTTGATGGGTACAGCAAACCAACATGGCACATGTATACCTATGTAACAAACCTGCACACTGTGCATGTGTACCCTAGAACTTAAAGTATAATAAAAAATCAATTAAATGAAATAAACTCAGAAATGACACAAGTGATGGAATTAGCAGACAAGGTTATTAAAACAGTTATAACAGTCATAATGTCTGAGATGAGAAATTCACTAAATCAGATTAACAGCAAATTAAACACTACAGAAGAAAAGATTTAGACATGGCACTAGAAGCTATCTAAGAAGAAACAGAAGACTGAAAAAAAAAAAAAAAAAACAGAGCATAAGGGAGCTGTGGAAAAACTTTCAACAGTGCAATATGTATGTAATCAGATCTCCTGAAGGAAGGAAGGAGTGGGTGGGTAACAGGAAAAAAAAAAAAATTTAAGAAATAATGGCCAGGTGTGGTGGCTCATGCCTGTAATCCTAGCACTTTGGGAGGCCTAGGTGGGCAGATCACTTGAGGTCCAGAGTTCAAGACCAGCCCCACCAACATGGCAAAACCCCATCTCTACTAAAAATACAAAAAATAGCTGGGTGTGGTGACATGCACCTGTAGTCCCAGCTACTTGGGAGGCTGAGGAATGGGAATTGCTTGAACCATGGAGGCAGAGGTTTCATGCTGCAGTTAGCCTAGATTGGGCCACTGCACTCCAGCCTGTGTGACAGAGTAAGACTTTGTCTCAAAAAAGGAAAAATAGTGTCTGAAAATTTTCTAAATTTAATGAAAATGTGAAGTCTACAGATTCAACAAGTTGAGCAAATCCCAAACCTAAGAAATATGAAGAAAACTACACTATGGTACAATTTACATATAGAAAAATTAATTAAAACACATGATAAGGAGAAAATCTTAAAAGTAGCCAGGAAAAAGGATACATTACTGTACAGAAGAACAAAGATAATTACTGCCAATTTCTTGTTGGAAACATTGCAAGCCAGAAGACAGTGGAGCAACATGTTTGAAATACCAAAAGGAAAAGAAAACCCTTTCAACTTAAAATTTTACACCCCTCAAACCTAACTTTCAAAAATGAGGTGAAATTGACTTTTTCAGACATTCAAAAGCAGAAAGAATTTATCAACAGCAGACCTATTTATTCTTTAGGCAGAAGAAAAATGAGAAAAATGACAGAAATCAGGTTCTACACAAGAGAATGAAAAGCACTGGAAATGGTAACTACATGGATCAATACAAAATATTTTTTATTTGTGTATCTTTAAAAGATAATTGATAATGCATATAAAAATAATAATATCATGCTTGTAAGCCACTCTTTTCATCAAAGCATTAAGAATTGCATTGGTAATAAAAGATATACAAGACCAGACACAGTGGCTTACACCTGTAATCCCAGCACTTTGGGAGGCTAAGGCAGGAGGATCACTTGAGCCCAGGAGTTCAAGACCAGCCTAGGCAACATGGTGAGACCCCATCTCTACAAAAAATAAAAATATTACCTGGGTGTGGTGCATGCTTGTAGGCTCAGCTACTCAGATTGTTGAGGTGGGAGGATTGCTTGAGCTCAGGAGTTCGAGTCTGCAGTGACTTATGATTGCCATTGTACTCCAGCCTGGGTAACAGAGTAAAACCCCATCTCCAAAACAACAACAACAACAACAATAGGGATGTTTATAGCATGTGTATATAAAAGGTATGGATACCAGATAAAAGTTTGAATCTACACAAATGATTAAGGTGACTGGAAATGGTAACTATGTGGATAAATATAAAAGATTTTTCTTATTTTACAAACCTTTTAAAAAATATTTAAGCAAAAATAATAATAATAATACATTGTAGAATTTCCAACACATGTAGAGGAAAAATGTATGACAATAATAACTCAAAGGCTAAGAGGAGAGAAATGGAAGTATATTGTAGTAAGTTTTATGTAGTAAGCTTTATATGAAGTACTATAATATTATTTGAAGATAAACCTTGATAAGTTAAAGATATATGCTATAAACTTTAAAGTAATCTCTAAAATAGTTAATAATACATATATTAACATATCATATACATGATACAGGCTGAACATCCATAATCCAAAAATCTGAAGTCCAAAATTCTCCTATAAGCATTTTTTTGAGTGTCATGTTGACACTTAAAAAGTTGTAGATTTTGGAGCATTTTGGATTTTGGATTTTTAAATTAGGAATATTTAATCTGTATATATAAAAATTATATTTATATACATCTAACTATAATATATGTGTGGGTGTATATCAGCTATTTTATTAGGCTCATGAACATGTAGAATTTTTATATCCTCTGTTGAACTGGCCACTTTATCATTATGAGATGAACTTCATATGGAACTACAAAAATAATCTAAAAGGTGCATCACAGGAGGAAGGAATAAACAAACACAAGTGGAACAAATAGAAAACAAATCGCTGGATGAAATATTCGAGTCTAACTATTAAATGTAAATGGTCTCCAGCACCCCAATTAAAAGGCAGAGATTTTAATATTGGATTGAAAAAAAAAATAGCAAGACCCAACTACATGCTGCCTACGAGAAACCCACTTCAAATTCAAAGACACAGCTAAGTTCAAAGTAAAAAGAATAGAAAAAGACATACTATGCTAACACTAGTTAAAGGAAAACCAAAATAATATATTATTATTATTATTATTATTATATTATTATTATTATTATTATTTTGAGACGGAGTCTCGCTGTGTCACCCAGGCTGGAGTGCAGTGGCATGATCTTGGCTCAGCCTCCGAGTAGCTGGGACTACAGGCGTCCGTCACCTCGCCCGGCTAATTTTTTGTATTTGTAGTAGAGACGTGGTTTCACCATGTTAGCCAGGATGGTTTCGATCTCCTGACCTCGTGATCCGCTCACCTCGGCCTCCCAAAGTGCTGGGATTACAGGCTTGAGCCACCACGCCCAGCCAATAATATATTATTAATAGACTAAGTAGATTTCAAGCAAGAATATTACCAGGCATAAAGAGGGTTTGCTCATAATTATAAAACAAGGCATTCATTAGGGGACATGACAATCCCCAATGTTCATGCATTTAATATAACATAGCATTGACATATATGAAACAAAAACTGATAGAAAAATAGACAAATACACAATTACAGTTAGTGGTTTTAACATTCCTATTTCAATAACTGATAGAGCATATAGACAGAAAATCACTGAGAATACAGAAAACTTTAACAACACTAGCATCCTGACATATTGGCATTTATAGAGCCCTCAGCACATTACACATTATTTTTAAGGATGTACAAAATGTTTACCAAGATAAGGCATATTCTAGGCCATAAAAGAAGCCACAGTATATTTAATTCAAATCCAAGTATGTTGTCTTTCCACAAGAGAATTAAATTAGATATCAATAGCCAAAAGACCTAGGAGAATTTCTAAATATTTGCAAACTAAATAACATACAAGTAAATAACTCATGAGTGAAAAAAGAGACTACAGAGGAAACTGGAAAATATTTTAAACTAAATAAAAATGAAAATACAACGTATCGAATTTTGTGAGATGCAGCTAAAGCAATAAAGGGAAATTTATAGCACTAATGCCTATGTTAGAAAATATTAAATGATAAACAACTGAAATCATCTATTTTAAGCAGAAAGAGATTAAATACAGGGAGTGAGTGCTTATGAAAATCCTTGGAAGGGCTGAAGAAATGAATTTTAGGACAACACTACTAAACTTGCCAGTCAGAGAAGGAAGCTTCCTGCTTACCTTTTCAAGAAGCAGGAAAATTGGGAACCAGGAACCCACCACTATAAATCATGGCTCTAGAAATACACCATCCACAGCACAGAAAGCCACCATTATGCAATAGCTAATTCCATAATCAAATGATGCTTCCTAAATCCAAATAGCAAAACATATATGCTCCCCTAATTCTGCCTTTTAACAATAAGGCTCAGGATTGGATAGTAGGAATCCTGCCAACTCTGACCAAAGAACAGAAAAAACAAAACCAAAACAAGAAAAACAAAGCACTTACACACATACATACCCCAAACTTCAACACAGCCAAGACCAGCTAGGAGAATTCACTGAGATAACTAACAAAAGCATGGCCTCTACCTCAATTCTGCCTTCCAAATCTTACGTAGGAGCATGAGATTGGTGAATCCTAAATTACATCCTGAGTCATAACTGCAAAGGCATCCGAGACATGTTTTTAGTTTTCTAGACTCTGTTGTACAAGAAGAAGGGTATAATGGATAGCCATTTCTTATCTTGGCAGCCAGCATTTTAAAATATCTTTCCTGTATTTTTTCAGATCTCCTATATTTTAAGACTACTCTTCCAAGGTAGAAGTCAATTAAGTTTGCAGTCATGTGATCTAGGTTCTATCAATCAGATCCTTGCTGTTAGGACTTGAATTAAGAAGTGAGCTATGTGAGGAGGTGGCCAGATATGGGGGAATAAGTAACTGGTAGGCATTTTAGTGGAAGGTGGCTGTTTCATCAGAGGTGGTGCTGGTAGTATCTCTGGAATCTGGCTCCAGGCATTACAGGTGCCAAACAGCATTTGTAGAAGTATTTCTGGTGGAGAAGCTCTTGAGTGTGGTTGCTACTCAGCTTCAGAATATGTCTCTCTGGCTTTTCTGGAAATTCTGTGCACTATCTACCATCCTTCAACAAATTCATAACATTCCTTTTTTTAAATAAACTAGTCAGGGAGGATCCTGTTTGCAAACACAAACCCTAACTGATACAACAAATCCTCAGGTATGCATTTTAAGCAAGTTCCTTAGTAGAAGTCTAGTTTCTTTCACAATAAAAAGAAAAAACAAAAGAAGAGACAGATCCTCAGAAAACAAATGTATAGCAGGAGTCAGGTAATAAGGAGTTTTCAGAGTATGTTTTGGGTTCAGTAGATACTTAATGTAAATTTTCAGGCCACCTACATAAATTGGGCTTACAGTGAAATCATTCAGTGTAATGCCACTGAAACTCTAAGATCCTCAACCATCAGAGAGGTATGGGGTATAATTCTTTTGTCAGATATATGCATCCTGGAAACATTTTCTTCTCATCTGTAGTTTGCTACAGTCTGTAGCAATCTAGTCTGTAGCTTTTCTAAATGGTATCTTTATTGGGTAGAAGTTTTCATTTTGATGAAGTCTAATTTATCAAATATTTCTTTTACAGTTATTGCTTTCTGAGTCTTGTTGATGAAATCTTTACCTACCTACCACCTTTTGGTTACAAAGATATTCTTTCTGTTTTCTCTTAAAGAAATTTCATGTTGGAAGAAAATAATAATAGGTACCATTTAATAAGCACCAATCATATGCCAGATGTTTTATCTACATGATACTGAATGGCTACAGCAACACTAGGAGGAATATTAATATTCCCATTTTACAGATGAGGAAACATTCTCAGTTAAGTTAAATAGCTTGCTAAGATCAGCAATCCACCACTGTCCGCCACATTGGCCGTATTGGGCAGTCAAGATTTGAATTCAGACATGGCTAGCCAAAAAGTCTATGGTTTCTCCACTATGTTACACTTGCTCTCTTCCCATTCCCCACCAAGATGAAGACGAAGAGATGCAAAAGGATTCTGGAGTCAGGAAAATTTCTAAAGAACACGTCAAGCCTGGAACTAAATGAAAACCTGAGTTAAATTTTCTGTTTTTGTTTTTTAGCTTGACTAGTACATATTTTTGTGAAAGTGTTGAAAGAAAAAGTTCAGAGGTGCCACACCTCCCCAACAACCTCCACCTCCAAGAAGGGCCTTTTGCAAAGTTTGTCAGGGGGACCTGAGACCAGGAGACAAAAATGACTTTCAGGGAGCTCTCTTGACCCTGACATTGGATTTAGCTCTCTTTGTGTGGCCACAGAAATGGGCACATAGGTAGGAATCACTGTCCATCAGCCGCCTGGAGTGTCCAAGCTTCTCGCAGGCAGGCAGGTGATACATTTTTCTGCATCTTTGGATGCCTAGAACCTTATACGATACCTGGCATTGAATTGAAAGACTGAATGAACAAATGATAATTTAACTTTACAGGCATATTTCTGAAGCTGCAAATGCAGAAAGAACATGTGGCTTCTTTTAGGATCAATAGGTTATACTACTGAACCCATAACTTTTCAGCAGATTCCGTTGCTCCAGCAACAGGGAGGCTGTATAGTGGTTAAGAACACATGCTTTCTCATCAAATAGATCCAAGTTCCAATTCCTGGTTCTTCCACTTGCTGAGTGAACTTGTACAAGGTTACATAAGCTCTCTAAATTGCTTAAGGTTTTAAAAAGGATTAAATTAGAGAGTGTATACAAAGAACTTGAATAATGCCAGGCATAGAGTAAGTGTTCAATAAAGAGGTGCTATCATTACTGAAGCTATTTCATAGTTCCTTGTTGTCTAAGCACAGGTTAAGTTCCCTTTGCCTGCCCCTTAATATTTAACATGCACTTCTTTAAAAAACCTTTTTAATAAACATTTTAAATTTTGAGAGAGTTGTAGATTTACATGCAGTTGTAAGAAATAATACAAAGAAATCCTGTGTAGTCTTTACCCAGTTTTCCCTAATGGTAACATTTTGCAAAATCACAATATCACAACCAGGATATTGACACTGATAGTCAGGATACAAAAAATTTCCATCACTACAAGTATCCTCCATATATCCTTCAGGTGTTCTTCTTTTATAGTCCCACCTACTTCCCTTCAGCCACCACCACCATCCTTAACCCCTGGCAATCACTTACTTATTCTTTTCGTTTCCAAGATTTTGCCATTTTAAGGATGCTGTATAAATGGAATCATACAGTATATAAACTTTTGCTGTTGGTGTTTTCCTTCAGCATATTTCTCTGGAGATTCATCCGGCACGTTGCATGGATCAATAATTTGTTCCTTTTATTGCATGATTATTACATGATATGAGTGTACTAAGGTTTGCTTATCCGTTTACCTGTTAAAGGACATCTAGATTTTGTAATTTGGGGTTATTACAAATAAAGCTGCTACAAACATTTGTTTGTGGTTTTTGTGTAAATATAAGTAAACATTTCTTTGGAGTAAATGCTCAGGAGTGCAATTACTGGGTCATGTGACTGGTGCATGTTTAGTCTTTTAAGAAACTGGCAAACTGATTTTCAGAGCGACTGTTCCATTTTACATTCTCAATAGCAATGTATGAATGATCCGGTTTCTCCACATTCTTACTCATAGTTGGTGTTGTCATTATTTTTTATTTTAGCAGTCCTGGTAGGTATGTGGTAATATCACACTGTGATTTTATTTCCCTAAGGTTAATTATGTTAAACATCCTTTCGTGTGCTTGTTTGTCATCGAAATAACTTCTTCAGTGAATTATCTCTTAGCTATGTTCTAACTGGATTGTTGGCTTTTTTACTACCGAGTATCTAGATACTAGTCCTTTGTCAGATATGTGGTTTGCAATATTTTTTCACACTGTGCCTTTCCATATTTTTAACAGGATCTTTTGTAGAGAAAAAGTTTTTAAATTTGATGAAGGCCAATCTATTTTATTCCTTTTATGGAACATGTTTTTGGTCTCAAGTCAAACTCTTTGCCTAGTTCTTTATCCCAAGAATGTTTCTTATATTTTTTTCTAAAGGTTTTATACTTCATGTTTTACATTTAAATTTGTGGTCCATTTTTAGTTCCCTGGATCAGGTGTCAGACCTAGGTTGAGGTTCATATTTTGGCCTATGGATTTCCAATTGCTCCAGAACCATTTGTTGCTTGTTTTGAATTGCTTTTGCACAAATTAACTGAGCATATTTGCATGCATTTATTTCTGGGTTCTCTACCCTTTCCCATTGACCTAAGTGCCTTTCCTTCTGCCAGTACCACAGTCTTGAGTTGTGCAGCTATATAGTAAGTCTTAAAATTGAGCACAGATGCTCCTCAACTTATGATGGGACTATATCATGACAGACCCATCGTAAGTAGAAAATATTGTAAGTCAAAAGCACATTGAGCACATTTAATGTACTGATGCATTTAATGTACATTAAATGTGCTCAATGTGTTTTTATAATAATAATATAATAATATAATTTTATAATAATAATAATAATGAAACATCATTACTTAACATAGCCTACTTTAAATGTGCTCAGGATGCTTACACTAGCCTGCAGTTGGGCAAAATCATCTAACATAAAGCTGATTTTATAAAGCCTATTTCATAATAATAACTCATGTAATTTATTGAATACCATACTGAAAGTGAAAAACAGAATGGTGTATGGTACTCACCATTAACCTACCCAGCTGAAAGCACCATTGTAAAGTTGAAAAATCATGAACCATTGTAAGTTGGGGTCCATCTGTAGGCTGGTTCCTTCCACTTCGTTCTTTTTCCAAGTTGTTTTAGTTATCCTACTTCCTTTCCTTTTCATAGAAATTTTGGATAATCTTGTATTAATAAATATCTACCAAGAAAACCAAAAGCTTGCTGGGATTTTGACAGCAATTGTGTTAAACCTGCATATCAGTTTAGGAAGAATTTACATCTTTACTATGTTGAATCTTCCAATACATGAACATGATATGTTTCTCCCATTTCTTCAGATTTTCTTTTATTTCTTTCATCAGTGTTTAATGTTTAGCATATGTTTTATTAGACTGACATCTAAATATTTCATTTCTTGGGGCGATTAAAATGTCATTGTAGTTTTAATTTTGGTGTCCATTTTTAGTGTCATCACTAGTATATAGAAATACAACTGATTTATCAGGCCGGGTGTGGTTACTCATGCCTGTAATCCCAGCACTTTGGGAGGTCCAGGTGGGTAGATGGCCTGAGTCCAGGAGTTCTAGACCAGCCTGGGCAGCACAGCAGAACCCCATCTCTACTAAAAATACAATAAAATTAGCCGGGCGCAGTGGTGCAGGCCTGTAGTCTCAGCTACTCAGAGGGCAGAGGTGGGAGGATTGCTTGAGCCAGGAGGTAAAGGCTGCAGTGACCCGAGATCTCGCTACTGCACTCCAGCCTGCCCTGTCTCAAAGAAAAAAAAAGAAGAAGAAGAAGAAAAAATAAAAGAAAAAGAAAAGAAATACAATTGATTTTTATACGCTTATCTTGTATTGTCTGGCCTTACTGAACACATAATACTTCTAGGAATGTTTTTGTGGATGCCTTGTGATTGTCTATGTAGAAAATTGTGTAATCTGCAAATAGGGACAGTTTTCTTTCTTCCTTTCTGATATTTATTCCTTTTTTAAAATTTTTTTGTCTTATTGCCTGGCTAGAATATCCAGCACTATGTTGAATAGCAGTGATAAGGGCAAATATCCTGGCCTTGTTTTCAATCTTAGAAAGTCTTTAGTTTTCTTTCACTAAGTAAAATGTTAGTTGTAGGGTTTTCGTAGATGCTCTTTATTAGGGTGAGGAAGTTCCTATTTGTGTTTTTCTGAGATGTTTTGTCACAAATGGTCAAATACTTTTCTGCATATAATCATGTGATTTTTCTTCTTTATTAATATGGTAGATAATATTGATTAATTTTCTAGTATTGAACTAGCCTTGTACCCCTGGGGTAAATCCCACTTCGTTATGATGTATAATTTTTTAATGTAAATAGCGCTGCAATAAACATCCGCATGTATCTTTATAGTAGAATGATTTATAATCCTTTGGGGATACACCCAGTAATACATGGGATTACTGGGTCAAATGGGATTTCTGGTTCTAGATCCTTGAGGAGTTGCCACACTGTCTTCCACTATGGTTGAACTAATTTACACTCCCACCAACCATGTAAAAGTGTTTCTTTTATTTCTCCACATCTTCGCCAGCATCTGTAGTTTCCAGACGTTTTAATGATTGCCATTCTAACTGGCATGAGATGGTATCTCATTGTGGTTTCGATTTGCATTTCTCTAATGACCAGTGATGATGTTTTTTACATGTGTTTCTTGGCCACATAAATATCTTCTTTTGAGAAGTGTCTGTTCATATCCTTGACCTACTTTTTGATGGAGGTGTTGGTTTTTTCTTGTAAATTTAAGTTCCTTGTAGATTCTGGATATTAGACCTTTGTCAGATGGATAGATTGCGAACATTTTCTCCCATTCTATAGGTTGCTATTCATGCTGATGATAGTTTCTTCTGCTGAGCAGAAGCTTTCTAGTTTAATTAGATCCCGTTTGCCAATTTTGGCTTTTGTTGCAATTGCTTTTGGTGTTTTAGTCATGAAGTCTTCACCCATGCCTATGTCCTGAATGGTATTGCCTGGGTTTTCTTCTAGGGTTTTTATGGTTTTAGGTTTCACATTTAAGTCTTTAATCCATCTTGAATTAATTTCTGTATAAGGTGTAAGGAAGGGGTCCAGTTTTTTTTTTTTTTTTCTGCATATGGCTAGCCAGTTTTCCCAACACCCCTTATTAAATAGGGAATCCTTTCCCTATTGCTTGTTTTCGTCAGGTTTGTCGAAGATCAGATGGTTGTAGATGTGCAGTGTTATTTCTGAGGCCTCTCTTCTGTTGCATTGGTCTATATATCTGTTTTGATATCAGTACCATGGTATTTTGGTTACTGTAGCCTTGTAGTATAGTTTGAAGTCAGGTAGTATGATGCCTCCAGCTTTGTTCTTTCTCGCTTAGGATTACCTTGGCTATACAGGCTCTTTTCTGGTTCCATATGAAATTTAAAGTAGTTTTTTCTAATTCTGTGAAGAAAGACAGTGGTAGCTTGATGGGAATAGCATTGAATCTATAAATTACTTTGGGCAGTATGGCCATTTTCACAATATAGATTCTTTCTATCCATGAGCATGGAATGTTTTTCCATTTGTTTGTGTCCTCTCTTATTTCCTTGAGCAGTGGTTTGTAGTTCTCCTTGAAGAGGTCCTTTGTGTCCCTTGTTAGCTGTATTCCTGGGTATTTTATTCTCTGTGTGGCAATCATGAATGGGAGTTCATTCATGATTTGGCTCTTTGCTTGTCTGTTGTTGGTGTATAGGAACACTTGTGATTTCTGCACATTGATTTTGTATCCTGAGACTTTACCAAAGTTGCTTATCAGTGTAAGGATTTTTTTGGGCTGAAATGATGGGGTTTTCTAAATATACAATAATGTCATCTGCAAACAGACCATTTGACTTCCTCTCTTCCTGTTTAATTGCGGCATTTGGCCTGTTTTCATTTAAGGTTAATATTGTTATGTGTGAATTTGATCCTGTCATCATGATGCTAGCTGGTTATTTTGCACATTAGTTGATGCAGTTTCTTTATAGTGTTATTGGTCTTTATATTTTGGTGTGTTTTTGCAGTGGCTGGTCCCAGGTTTTCCGTTCCTTATTTAATGCTTCCTTCAGGAGCTCTTATAAGGCAGGCATGGTGGTAACAAAATCCCTCAGCATTTGCTTGTCTGTAAAGGATTTTATTTCTCCTTCACTTAAGAAGTTTAGTTTGGCTGGATATGAAATTCTGCGTTGAAAATTCTTTTCTTTAAGAATGTTGAATATTGGCCCTCACTCTTTTCTGGCTTGCAGGGTTTCTGCAGAGAGATCCACTGTTAGTCTGATAGGCTTACCTTTGTAGGTAACCTGACCTTTGTCTTTGGCTGTCCGTAACATTTTTTCCTTTGTTTCAGTCTTGGAGAATCTTATGATTGTGTGTCTTGGGGTTGCTCTTCTCGAGGACCATATCAGTGGTGTTCTCTGTATTTCTTAATTCAAATGTTGGTTTGTCTTGCTAGGTTGGGGAACTTCTCCTGGATATATACTGAAGTGTGTTTTCCAGTTTGGTTCCATTCTCCCCTTCACTTTCAGGGACCCCAACCAATCGTAGGCTTGGTCTTTTCACACAGTCCCATATTTCTTGGAGGCTTTGTTTTTCCTTTAGAGTTTTTCTTTAATCTTGTCTTCACGCCTTATTTCAGTAAGTTGATCTTCAATCTCTGATACCCTTTCTTCCACCTGATGGATTCAGCTATTGATACTTGTGTATGCTTCACAAAGTTCTTGTGCTGTGTTTTTCAGCTCCATCAGATCATTTATATTCCTGTCTAAACTGGGTATTCCAGTTAGCAATTCTTTTAACCTTTTGTCAAGGTTCTTAGCTTCCTTGCATGGGGTTAGAACATGCTCCTTTAGCTCAGTGGAGTTTGTTATTACTTACCTTCCAAAGCCTACTTCTGTCAGTTCATCAAACTCATTCCCTGTCCTCCAGGTTTGTGCTCTTGCTGGAGAGTTGTTCCAATCATTTCCATCCTGCTCTTTGGAATTTTCAGCATTTTTGCACTGGTTTTTCCTCATCTTCATGGATTTATCTACCTTTGATCTTTGAGGCTGATGACCTTTGGATGGGGTTTCCGTGTGGGGGTCCTTTTTGTTGATGTTGATGTTATTGCTTTCTGTTTGTCAGTTTTTCTCCTAACAGTCAGGCCTCTCTTCTGCAGGTCTGCTGCAGTTTGCTGGAGGCTCACTCCAGAACCTATTTGCCTGGGTATCACTAGCAGAGGCTGCAGAACAGCAAAGATTGCTGCCTGCTCCACGTCTAGAAGCTTCATCCCAGAGGGGCACTGGCCTGATGCCAGCTGGAACTCTCCTGTATGAGCTGTCTGTCAACCCCGGTTGGGAGGTTTCTCCCAGTCAGGAGGCACAGGGGTCAGGGACCCACTTGAGGAGGCAGTCTGTCCCTTAGCAGGGCTCAGGTGCTCGGCTGGGAGAACCCTCCTTGTCAGGATCCACTGCTCTCTTCAGAGCCAACAGGCAGGAATGTTTCAGTCTGCTGAAGCTGCGCCCACAGCTGCCCCTTCCCCCAGGTGCTCCGTCCCAGGGAGATGGGAGTTATATCTATAAGCCCCTGATTAGGGCTGCTGTCTTTCCTTCAGAGATGCCCTGCCAAGTGAAGAGGAATCTAGAAAGGCAGTCTGGCCACAGCTGCTTTGCCATGCTGTGTTGGGTTCCACCCAGTCCAAACTTCAGGCCTCCATAGCACTGTGAGGGGAAAACAGCCTACTCAAGCCTCAATAATGGCAGATGCCCCTCCTCCGACCAAGCTTGATCGTCCCAGGTCGACTTCAGACTGCTGTGCTGGCAGTGAGAATTTCCAACCAGTGATTCTTAGCTTGCTGGGCTCCATGGGAGTGGGACTGACTGAGCAAGACCACGTGGCTCCCTGGCTTTAGCCCCTTTTCCAGGGGAGTGAATGGTTCTGTCTTGCTGGAGTTCCAGGCAACTCTGTGGTACAAAAAAAAAAAAAAAAAAAAAAAAAAAAACTCCTGCAACTAGCTCGGTGTCTGCCTTAACAGCTGACCAACTTTGTGCTTGAAATCCAGGGCCCTGGTGGTGTAGGCACATGAAGAAATCCTCTGGTCTGTAGATTGCAAAAACTGTGGGGAAAGCATAGTATCTGGGCCAGATAGCACAGTCCCTCATTGCTTCCCTTGACTGGGGGAAGGATGCCCCCAGCCCTTTGCACTTCCCAGGTGATGCGACGCTCCACCTTGCTTCTGCTTGCCCTGTGTTGGACCCACTGCCTAGCCAGTCCCAGTGAGATTTACTGGGTACCTCAGATGGAAATGCAGAAATCATTTGCCTTCTGCATTGGTCTCACTGGGAGCTGCAGACCAGAGCTGTTCCTGTTCAACCATCTTACCAGATCCCCCTTCATTTTTCATATTCTATTTATTCTTTTACATTTGTTTTCTTTTTGTATTGCTGTATGTTACTTGAACATTTTTATATTTCATTTTGATTTATGCACATTGTTTCTAGTTGATCTCTTCTTACAGCTTTCTTAGTGGCTGCTCTAAGTATTACATTACATACACAAAACGTAACACATTCTACTGGTGTTTTCATTTCATGAGTTTGAGTGAAGCACAGAAACTTTGCTTCTCTTTATGTCCCTTTTTCCTCCCCCCATTTATAATATAGTTATTTCGCACATTTCCTCTGCATACATTTGGAACCACATCAGATAGTATTATGATTTTATACAAACCGTCAAGCATGATTTAGAAAACTAAAGAGGAAAAGAAAACCTACTGTATTTACTCATACTTTTGCTTACCTTTTTTTTTCTTTCCTGATGTTCTAGGATCACTTTTTAAAGTTATTTCTTTTTATTTTAGAAAACTTCCCTCAGTCATTCTTCTAGGGTATGTCTGCTGGCAACAAACGATCTGAATTTTCCATCAACTGAAAATGTCTTGATTTCCTCCTTATTTCTGAAAGATATTTTCATTGGGGATAGGATTCTCAGTTGCCAGCTTTTTCTCTTCAGCACTTGAAAGATGTTGTGCTACTTCCTTATAGCCTCCATAGTTTCTGATGAGAAATTTGCTATAATTATTAATAGAATTTTTTCCCTGTATAGGTAATATATCTTTTATCTCCCATTGAATTCAAGACATTTTCTTTTTCTTTAGTTTTCAGAAGTAATTATGGTGTATCTTGGAATTAATTTCTTTGGGTTTATTTTGTTTTGGGCTTTACTTTGCTTCTTCGCTAAATCTGCAGATTTATATTTCTACAAATTTGGGAAATTTTTACATCATTATTTCCTTGCGTACTTTTTCAGCCTCACTCTCTTTCTCCTCTCCTTCCAAAACTCAGGTAATATGAAGCTTGTAGATCTCTGGCTATTACCCCACAGGTCCCTGAAGCTCTGTACTTTTTCTCCCCTAGGCTATTTTCTCTGTTAGAATCTGTGTTGTTCAGATTGGTTAATTTCTACCGATGTATCTTCCAATTCACTGGTTCTCTTCTTTACTCCTGCTATTCTGCTGTTGACCAAGAGCATTCCACCGTGCATTTCGATTACTTTATTTTTCAACTCTAAAATTTCCATTTGGTTCTTCTTTATATCTTCTATTTCTTTGCTAAGACTATTTCTTTGTAGAGGCTTCATATTTTTAAATTTGTGTTAAGCATATTTGTAATTTCTTGAAGCATTTTAAAATCTTTTGACATATTTATTTTCTTCACAAACATTGATAGTACTTCTGCAGGGTGGCTTTTTTTTTTTTTTTTTTTTTTTTTTTGAGACGGAGTCTGGCTCTGTCGTCCAGGCTGGAGTGCAGTGGCGCAATCTCGGCTCACTGCAAGCTCCGCCTCCCGGGTTTACGCCATTCTCCTGCCTCAGCCTCCCGAGTAGCTGGGACTACAGGCACCCACCACCTCGCCCAGCTAGTTTTCTGTATTTTTTAGTAGAGACGGGGTTTCACCATGTTAGCCAGGATGGTCTCGATCTCCTGACCTCGTGATCCGCCCGTCTCGGCCTCCCAAAGTGCTGGGATTACAGGCTTGAGCCACCGCACCCAGCCTGCACAGTGGCTTTTAATGTTACAAAAAATTTAGCAGTAGGCTTCCATTCTAATATATATTAGTTTACAAATGATATAGATTTTGAATATATCTATTTTTGTGCAGCATAAATGCTAACATTTCTCATTATAACCTGCAGAATTTAGTTTTTTGGCTAATAGGCTAGATTGGTTTAAATGTGAGATTTGTTTTTTAATAATAATTATTATATATCAAGTATAAATTCAAAACACTTTTGAGTCAGATAATTACTTTTGAAGAGATAATTAACAATGACTCACTATTCCTGGTTGACAATCAATAGTTGAAACATTTTTATCATGGCTGCCTTATAAACTTTGTCAGATAATTCTAATGTGTTTATTTTCTCAATCATCTATTATCCTATTTTACATTCAGTTTGAGATATTTTTGGTTTTGAGCAAGACAAGTAATTTTCAATTGAAATCTGGATTTTTTTGCATTATATTCTGTGACTCTGGCTCTTGTTTCAACCTTCTATTTTAGCTAGGTTTTTATGACAACACTTTGGAGGGCTGCTGCCATTTTGCTACCAGGTAGAGACAGAAATCCAGGTTTCCCACTTGGTCTCCATTGACACTTGAGGGTAGGGATACCTCTTTGAACCGCTTGATGTGAATGGGAATTCCAGTTTCCAATGTGGTTTTCACTGACACCATGATGGGGGTTGCCTCTTTACTACTAGTGGTGGTAAAAGTCCTGACTCTTTATTAGGCCCTCCTACATCTCAACTACATCCCAGTCGAGAGAGGGAGGAGATGTCTCACTACTGCCAGTTGGCAGTGGAAGTCTGGCTCCCCACATGGCCTCCATGACTTCTTTTCAGCTGATGAGGGTGAAAGTCTCAGTTCTCTATTTGGCCTTCCCTGATATCACCCTGGCAGGGGTTTGGGGACACTTCATGACAGAGTTGCAAAGGTAGACATCTAGAATCCCCAATCTCCCTTTGCTGATGTGGCTGCAGGATGGTGCCTATGTTTTTGTTTGTTTGTTTGTTTGTTTGTTTGGATGGTTGGTTGGTTGTGTGTGTGTATGTGTGTGTGTGTGCGCGCGCGTGTGTGCGCGCGCGCGTGTTTTTTGGTTACAGCGTAGCAGTTATTGTCTAAAAGTTTCTTCTTATAGGCTTCCCCTTTCCTGATCCTTTGGCCAGAAAGGATCTGGCTGTCACAGCTCCATGTCTGGAATACGTCAGGCAAAATAAAACAATAAGGAACTAATTCCTCTGGCCCCCAAATCCTTCTTTCCCACTTTTAGAGTTTTCTTCTGATTTTGTTTATATGTAATGCTTGGGGATTTTACTTGTATTTGGCCGATAGAATAAGGAAAATTGTATCTACTCCCTGTTCCCAGGAGTATAAATCTCCATTTACTTTTTAAATTTTTATTTTTGATATGACAGACAATAATGGTATATGTTTATGGGTTACAGTGTGATGCTTTGGTATATGCATACATTGTAGAATAATTAAATAAAGCGAATTACTATATCATCTCACATATTTTTCATGATGAGAACATTTAAAATCTATTCTCTTAGCAATTTTGAAGAATATGTTATTATTGACTGTGTTCACCTTGCTGTTCAATAACTCTTGAAAATTTATTCCTTCTGCCTAATGAGAACTTTATACCCTTTAGTCAATGTCTCCTCATGCCCTTACCGCATCCTACCCTCAACCTCTGGTAACCACCATTCTACTTTCTGCTTCTATAAGTTTGACTTTTTTAGATTTCACATATAAGTGAAAACATGTTGTATTTGGTGGAATTTTTTGGGCCTGACTTATTTCACTTAGCATAATGTCCTGCAGTTTCATCCATGTTCTCACAAATAACAGGATTTTCTTCTTTTTTATAGGCTGAGTAGTAGTCCATGCAGTTACTTTTAGTACTTTGTTTTTGTCATGTGGTATAAGGAAAAGCCAGATTCACATAGATACAACAGTTGAAGAAGGCAAAAGCTTTAACAATATAACTTTCAGTCTCAAGTTATTTGTCTTGTGCTTTACTGATTTTTCCTCCCTTTAATTTAACCCCCTCCCTTCCTTAGAAGACAACCAGATATGTGTTTAATTGTTTTTAGAACATAAATCACTATTTTCATAAGCAGAAACAATGTGTTTCCACCCTTCTGCCTTCTCTGACACCCTGAGCTCTTTCTATATCTCTTCCCCAATACATCCCAATCTCAACCTGAGTCTTCTTCTTGAGCCAGGTAGTTCTGTATATTTCAAAAGCAACATCAACCATAAATGGAAACATTTGCTTTGGTTTATCTTTAGCAGAAATTCACACAATCAAGTTGTAAATTTACTTTGTATTCTAATAACTTGATTACTACGTGTTCTTTTGTCTAATCCCTTAATAACTTAGGTTTACAAAGATTTATCATACATCCTATGTTCAACATATATTCATTTGATAAAAGAGATCACTTTGCCTTGCATTTGTAAAGATCATGTCAGTGATGGTGAATGTGATTTAGCAAGCATCTATTGAGCACTTGTCATATGCCAGGAATTGAGGTTACAAATACATACAAAATGATATAAATTCAAGAAAGGCAGAGGATTTGGGGAAGGTGGCAGTGGTGGCCCCATAGTTTAAACACATCAAAATTGTCAATTTAGACCTAATTAGAAAATGTTAGAAGTGAAATGATTGGAGAAAGGCAGATATAAAAAGACATTGAAAAAGAAGAGTTTGATAACATAAAATCATTTCAAAAATACAGGCTAAACTACAAGGAACAAGAGCAAATAAACTCAACAAACAATTCATAAATGAGATTAAAAGGTTTTAAGAGGAAGTGACAAATATAGAAGACAAGCAAAGAAGAGCCAACATATAGATAATAGAAGACTCTGAAAAAGAAAACCAAAACAATGAAACAGAACAAATACTAAGATCATAATCTGAGAAAGCTTTCCTGAAATTAAAAGATTTGAAACTACATACTGAAAGAGCACATTATATACTTATGAAAATTGACCTAGAACAGTCACCACTGAGGCTACTGGATTTTAATTTTAAAAAAAAGCTTTGAACAACTAGGTAACTTATTTACAAGAGTAAGAGGAATAGATTGTCATTAGACTTTTTGAAAGCAGCACTTTACGCAAGAAAAAAATGGAGTAACATATTTAAGATACTCAAGGAAAGAAAATGTAAGCCAAAGATTTTATATCCAGCCAAGCAGACTTCCAAATATTAGGGCTACAAACTTTTACGAATATGTAAGAACTCAGGAAAATATTAATCCTATGTGAC
The DNA here is from genome assembly GCF_002776525.5 of Piliocolobus tephrosceles. NCBI lineage: Eukaryota > Metazoa > Chordata > Mammalia > Primates > Cercopithecidae > Piliocolobus > Piliocolobus tephrosceles. The sequence continues at coordinate 118,571,703 of NC_045446.1, forward strand.
CCTCCTGAGGAATTAACTAGAGAATGAGCTTTAGACAACCAAGTAACTGGAGAAGCATTGACACAAGACTAGTGCTCTGTGAGAAAAACACAAGCTTCAGGTTTCTGTTCTCTTCCCAGCAAATGTCTCAAGGAAAAATATAGTTGGAGAAAGTCTGATTCACACTAATGTATTGCCTTCTCTCAGAAATGTTGGCCCCTTGAATTATGTTTGACTTTGCTTTTCTCCAATGCCATAAAGCAGTTTTCTTCATTTTATAGTTAACTTTTGCAGCTGGTTTTCATGAAATAGTTGCTCTGATATAAGATACTTCATCATAGTTGAACAAAGAAGGGTAGTCTGAATTTGGATTAGAAGTATGAATTTGAATTGCAGTATATTTTATCTTAGAAGTTATTTCCTAGCACTCTTCACCAAAAGGACCTGGAAACAATGACCAACTCAGTATTAATGGGCACCCTAATTCCAGGTTGTAATTTCTAAATACTATTTCCAACTAAAAGGAACCAGGGATCATTGAAAAAAAAAAAAAAAAAAAAAAAAGTCTTGTCCAAGTCTGAAGCATTATATATACAAGATGAGCCTGGGATGTTTTGTCACACCAGAAAGCCAGAATGCTGCCAAATACTAATTGTGTCAAAAGGACTCCAGAGCCACCATGGAGCTCCCATTAACCATAAGTGATACCATTTGACTGTAATGGATTAAAACATATCGTATGTTTCAATCCATGAGTTCATAATGAAACAACTTTTATTTCCAAACAATTATTTGAAAAACCAGTAAATAAAGGTAAAGTCTTAAACATTTATCTTGCCTTTCTTTCAGAATTGTGCCTCAAAAATAGTCAACTAGAGGAAAATTCTCTTTGTAGAATTATGAGGACTAATAAATGAGGAGAGAAAATAGAATTAGAATGGAACTCTTATAGAATTAGTGTACTTACACAGTAATCACAAAACATCACAAAAATACAGACATTTTATATCTCATGAAGGAAGACTACATTTGCTACAAAATAGTCTGACAAAAAAAATCAAACCTAAATTTGATCAAGACTCTAAGATATAACAATTTACAAGAATTTCAGGGGAAAGAGAAACATGGTAAATAACACCATATGACTTCATTCTTTCACACAACAACAACAAACTGCAACATAAAAAAGAAAGGAGTTAAGAGAGACTTAAAGAGCATATAAACCATATTTAGGTCTTGATTCAAGCAAACTAATTGAAAAAGCAAACCAACCAATCAACAAAAAACAACAACAAATTATAACGTGGACACTGATAGAACATTTGATGATAATTAAGGAATTATTTTGAACTTTTTGGTGTGACAATGTAGATGAAATGTTATGATAGTTTGGGTTTTCTCCAAAATAATCCACTGGAAAGGGAGTGGGTAACAGATGAAGCAAAATAGGTCACAGGTTGATCATTGTTGAAGCCTGGTGATAAAGACATGGGAGTTCATTATGTGATCTGTTTGCATATATGTTTGAAATTTCCTGTAGTAAGAAGATGAAAAAAGGAATATAATTTTCTTCAGAGTTTATCTTCTACATGGAGAGATAAAAGTGTAAGTAAATTACTTTTTAATGCAGTTAAATATCTTTTATATAGAAATGTACATGGAGAATGCTTGGAGAACCCTGAGGAAGAGAAAAGAAAAGTGTGGGGATAGGGGGGAAGTAATAATTAATGAGTGCCATTTCATACCTGGTCCTTTCCATATGTTAAATATGGCAGAAATACTGAAAGTGGAGAATATACAGTTAGTACTTTATAATAAATAACTTTTTAAAATATGCTCATATTAAGTATTTTAGTTGCACTTTTATGGATTAAGTGCAACCAAATATTGAGGCTCAGAGAAGATAAATAACTAAATAATAGTCCTAAGAATGCATGTCAGGCACTTCACATACATTATTACATTTAATTCTTATAATCCCATAAGAAAAGAATTACTCTGCTCATTTTGAAGATTAGAAAGGAAAGCTTATGGAGGTTAAGTAACTTGCTAAATATTTCACATAGCTAGTAGCTAGAAGAAGCGAGATTTGAACATGGGATTCTCTTATACTCATCCCCAACCCTTTCCATGAATTGTTACAGCAAGAGGGGAAAGAGGAGGCTGGAGCTCCTTCACACACAAATGCTCTGTAAGCTGGGCTTTGATATTTCAGTAAGGTTTAGTCCATTTGAGAGTAAGTAGGCAGTCAGCTTGGGAGGCACTCCAAGAAAAAAGTAATGTCAACAAAAGATTGAGACACAACACGTGGTGTGTTTAGGGAACTGGAAACGAGGACACAGTAGCTGGATCCTAGGATGCAAAGGTCATGTTGGCAGATACAGCCAGTAGCACCTGTTGGGATTGGATTGGGGAGGTCCTTGGAAAGCACAGTCTTTATCCTGGAGACAATGGGTAGCCACTGGTGGATGTCAAGCAGACCATATGGAAGCTGTGTGGAGGGTGTATCAGAAGAAAAGGGGAGTGGTAACAGGGAGAAAGCCAGGGAATTACTGTAATGAAGAATGTACGCAGAAGAGAATCCTGGTTTTACACTACTCTGACGGGATGTTTTTACATGGCCAGAGTGGATACGGATGCTTCTGAGAAATGAAGTTAGGCCTTACCCATCCATCTTAAGAGTTCTCAACTGTGTGTGCCACTATGCATAGGACTCTCCCTTTACAGAAAAATCCTCCAAGAAAAGCAGCAGGAGGTTTGGGGAAAGAAGAGAGAACACTGAGAATGGTTGAATGGCCTGACAGCTGTCTGTGGACTAGTTTGGAGACTCTGCGGAGAAAGTAGCAGAGGTAAAAGGTAAAGGAGGCATTTCCATGAGGACCTTTGTTAAACTCCAGGCACAAGCTGTGACCGAGTACGGCACAGTGGGAAGAGGGACATTCTCCCCAGTTCTGCATAGGACTCAGCACCCTCAGGGCAAACCCTCTGGGCTCATGCCCTTATGGAAAGCATGAGCAACACAGTTGGTGGAGAGAAGGGTGTCTTGATGAGGAGACTGCATTTGTTACCAGCTCACAGGACAGACCTGAAGAATCCAAGACACCTGGGGTGACTTTGGGAAGGGTGGGTTTCCTTGTGGCAGGTGAGCATTCAGACCTGGAAAGAGTAAGGTGTCTCCTCATTTGTATTCACAGACTTGTAACACCTCAGGACCATCCACTGAGGTGGGGCCAGTAAGGGATGAAAAGCTGGGAATGGAATCATTAAATACTTTCAAGGTTTACTGACCAACTGGATGTTCCTATTATCCAGATATGGCCAAAGGTCTCAAAGCTTTCCACATGGTGCACGTACATGAAGTATGGCCCATGGACAGCAGCCATGGATGTCCATGCCTCGGTCTTTTAGGCTGCCTAAGTTGTTGCCTGTTACCTCTTTTGAATCTTAGACTGGCCTCATTTCCAGATCCAAGCCCCCTGCTGGCTCTTGCTGTAATTTATTGGATACCACATCCCCAAAACCCATCTTCCCAAAGGACAATCAAACTGAAGATAAAACTTTTCTGCTCTAGACAACAAGAATAAGATAACAAAAAGACCAAAGTCTGTAAAAGAAAGAAGGAAGAATTATAAACCCAACAGATGTGAACGTGAAATACAGTACTCCCCCTGAAGGCGGTGGCTCACGCCTATAATCCCAGCACTTTGGGAGGCTGAGACGGGTGGATCACAAGGTCAGAAGATCAAGACCATCCTGGCTAACATGGTGAAACCCCGTCTCTACTAAAAATACAAAAAAATTAGCCAGGCGTGCTGGTGGGTGCCTGTAGTCCCAGCTACTCAGGAGACTGAGGCAGGAGAATGGTGTGAACCCGGGAGGTGGAGCTTGCAGTGAGCCGAGATCACGCCACTGCACTCCAGCCTGGGTGACAGAGCGAGACTCCGTCCAAAAAAAAAAGAAGAAACAAAAAAGAAATACAGTACTTCCTCCTTATCCTCAGGGAATCAGATCCACGACCCCCAGTGGACATCTGAAACTGCAGATAGTACTGAGCTCAATTGCTGTCTATCACAATACATTTCTTCTGTTCATGTCTTCCACAAATTTAACTGTTTTTCCATCTTAACTAGGCGTTTGTCACACACTGTGGCCATAAGTTTTACAGTTTGAGGTGTGACAGCAAAACTAGCCTGAATTGCTTTTCCCTTCTCTACAATTTCACAGATGGAAGATTCACCCTTACCATAGATCTCAGCAGCCTCAGTGTATTGGTTTTTTTCCTTTCCTTATTAGGCTGAGAATGTTTACCTTTTCACTTAAAGGAAGCACTTTACAATTGCCAGCATCACTACTCTCCTGCTTTGAGGCCATTATGAAATCGAATAAGGGTTACTCAAACACAACACTGAGATCCCAAGGCAGTTGATCTGATCACCAAGATGGATACTAAGTGCCTGGTGAGCAGGCAGCATCTACGGCGGGAGACACGGGACAAAGGGAAGATTCACATCCTGGGTGGGCTGGAGTGTGATGACATGAGATTTCATCATGCTGGTCAGAACAGCACGCAATTTAAAACTTATGAATTGTTTATGGATGGAATTTTCCTTTCAATATTTGCTGACTGCAGGACCACAGGTAACTGAAACCACAAAGCAAAACCACGTATAAGCAGGGTACTACTATAGTTTCTGTTTTTTATTTATGTAAAAAACAAACAAAAAAAGAATGACGAGAGGGCACAGGATGAGCATTTGGCTGTTTCATGCCACCCGGATGGTAAAGTAAGCTGGTTCAAACACCTGTCATGCTTAGCCCTGTCTGGAGTGTAAGGGAAGGAGGGATCAGAGCTTCATGCCTGGCATGGCATGGGTTCATGTTATTTTGTTCTGGTTGGACTCGAGCTCAATTACATGAGATTGCGTTTACCCAGCAGCAAGTCACCAGCCCTCACCAGCCTTTTTTCAGCATATTCATGATCTGACCTCACTTGGATGTCTCTGTGCTAAGGTCAGGGCAGCTGGCAAAGCTCCCTCAGCTGATACAAGCTTACACCGCAGGTACCTAGGACACCAAAAACAACAATCTCAGCTTCCTACCACTAGGATTTCTCCTGCTAACCCAAACATACACCAAGCCTTGGTTTTGTCCTTGGCTCTAGAGCTATAAGAGCAATGGTTTCTACCCTGGAGAAGCTTACCAATGAGTTAGGAGTTAGTTATGGAGACAAGACAGGTTGACACAGACCTAAAGAATATCATAGTTGGAGGCAATTTGGAGGTCATCAGTCCAACTCCCTCACCAAAGATGAGGAATCCGAGTCCCAAAGAGGAGCAACTTGCCAGGGGTCTTAGAGCCAATAGGAGAAGGACTTCAGACTTGACCCGGGCCTGGACAGTACAGAACTCTTTAATTATACCAGCTACCACTTACTGAAGAAGAAATACCAACTGCTAAATACTTTACTTTATAACTGTATTACTTCATTTGATCATCACAACGATCCCTTTAAGTCATTATTACAAATCCTATTTTATAGATGGAGAAATACAGTTTAGAGAGAGGTAATTGAAGTTCCCAAAAACCATCTGTCTTAGTCTATTTGGGCTGCTATAAGAGAATAACATAGACTGGTGGCTTATAAACAACAACCATTTATTTCTCACAGTTCTGAAGGCTGGAGAGTCCAAGGTCAAGGGTCCAGCAGGTTCAGAGTCTGATGAGGACCTGCTTTCTGGTTTCTAGAGTGTTCCCATGGTGGAAGGGGCCAAGGGCCTCTCTTGGGCCCCTTTTGTAAGGGTACTAATCCCATTCATGACGCCTCTATCTTCATGACCTAATCACCTCCCAAGGTTCCACCTCCTAATACTATTGCATTGGGAGTTAGGATTCCAAAATAGAAATTTTAGGAGGACACAAACATTGCGATCATAGCACCAACCAATGAATAAATGACAGTACCCAGATTTGAACCCACTTGAACCATCTGATTTTAAAGTTCATGCTCTGAAACGCTCCTCTATGCTGTCTTTCATACACTGGCTGCCTCTTTCTGTTCCACCTGACAGTGAGAACTCACATACGATGGAGAATATAATACAAGCTGGGTAAGCTCCCTATCCAGAGCCTTTCTCACAGCTGGTTCCATCCATACACTAGTCTGAATGCCACCATGTCAGAAGGTCTCACCATGCCTTCCCCGAAAAGGGGAGTGATGTGACCTGGACAGTGAGAGCCTCTGTTTAAATGTTCTAAAATACCCCAGGCTTCCAGAAAGACAGAGTCCACTGGGCTTAAGCACTGGCACTCAGGCCATGCATGAACACTGAGCATTGCAAAGAAGCAGTACAAGGCCTGAGAATGAACTTGAACTCCCCACTGGGGACTTGAAACTACAGTAAGTAATTCTAGAGTACTGTGTGGACCAGAGAGAGCTTGATGTAGTAGAAAGAGGACAGGAGTTTGAATGAGTCCTGGCTTGGAATTTGTCTCTCACCCAAGCATGCACCTTCTTTTGTGCAGTCAATGATCTATGAAATGCCCCAGGAAAAGAATTACATGCATGTCAGCTCTAGAGAATGCCCAGTGAAGATAAAATCAGAGCAGGAGTGGAAATAATCAGGAAAGCTTCCTGTATGGTGTAGTCTTATAAATGACTGCAAGTGCTAGTCCACTCTCCCCTGGGAAACACACAGAGGCCAGGGTTACCCCAGAGGCCACCAGCAAGTCCCCATCCATCTGGCACCCCTCACAAAGGCCACCATCCCATCTGGACTCAGCCTCCTTGGCTCCCACTACAAGGCTTTGGAGAGAGGTTGACATTCACTAACAAAGGAATCCTTTGAGAAGCCCAGGAGCTCAGAAGGAAAAGCACAGGCTGAACACTTGATCTGCCTGTTTGGCTGTTGTGCAAGAGCTGGAGGGGGAAAGAGGAGAGGTGGGGCAGGGCGGCTTGCAGTGGCCACCATTCCTCTCTAGCTGCAGAGAAGCCAGCTCTGATGATGGGCTGGGCCCCTCCCACAGGATTTCCCAGGGACTAGACAAAAGAGGAATAGAGAACAGGACGAGGGTGGAGGCTTCAGATAAAAATTAATTAACACTATCTATTTTTCTTTCTTTTTAAAAAGGTAATCTCTTAATCCTAAGCACTGGGATTCATGTGTGCCCTTTGGTCTATAACCACAAAGGAAACGATCAGGAAGAATCCAGGTTCATGGTCTTACCTTTAGATTTCCTCTTCTCAATGGTTCTTTGTGTGGCAATCTACTGTGAAGTGAGATAGACCTTCCAACCAAGCTGCAGCAACCATGGCCAAGGTCAGCCATCACCAGGAGGGTTTTGACATGGAGAGACTGGAAACTGCAGGGACGCTGCAGGTCAGAGTTTGAGTTACCAAGGGAAAGGAGGCTGGGGCTGCAATTGTTTCCCAACTACTGTCCAAATAACTTCTTATTCTGTCAGTTGATTTTCCTCTACACACTCCCTCACCCCCACCCTTCTCTCTACCTCCATCTAGTCACTATTTTAGGAACAGAGAAATCAAGAACCTTGAAACTAGAAGATCCTTTTTGAAGTCTTTTTGTCTATACCCTTGCACAATAAAGACAGGACAGGCTTTGCTCTCCTGGTCTCCATCCTCTGGAAGTTGGGGAAAGGGAGAAGAAAGGGGATGACAGGAAAAAAACATAAGAGCAATTTGAAACCAATTAGAAATTGGGGAGTTATTGGAAGTTACTTTCTTTATTCTCTACCCAAGTTACAGCACTACCAGCAGTTGCTCAAGCCAAGCACTTGGGAGGACATCACCAATCTCTCTCCCTCAACTCATCTATATTTATAGCCCATGATCTAGGCCATCATGATCTCTTTCTAGGATATTGGAATGTTCTTAACTGATCTCCTGCTATAATATATTGTTGCTCTTCAATTCAAATCACAACCAGAATTTCCTTTCTAATGCACAACCTAATTACGTTTCTCCCCTGCTTCACTGGCTTGTTATTGCTTTCAGAATAAATTCCAAACTCCTAAGTACAACATTCACAGCTCTCCATGGGAAGGCCCCTGCCTCTCCCCCAGCTCTCAAAGCCTATACTGAACTAGTAGGAAATGTTCTAACTTGCCTCCTAAACATGGCACATTCTTCTTGGATCATTCTTTTCCCACTCTGGACAACTCTTATCCATTCTTCAGGTCTCCGGTAGTTTGTCACTTGTTCTAACAGATGAAGAGCCCTCCTACATTCGGTCAGGTACCTCTTCAATGGGTTCCTATGACCTTTGTTCTTGCCTGGATTATGACAACCATCCCTATTGCCCATTAGCAATCTGTCTTCTGGATGAGTCTATAAGCTCTTTGAAGGGGCTTGTGGCAGTAGAGTGGAAAGACCTTCTTCCTGTTTTTAATTTGCATAAATTTAATTGTATGAACATATTAAAAAGAGAGAATTAGAGAGGGAGAGAGAGAAATTGCAATCTCTGTGATACAAGCAATTCTGTGTAACATTCTACTTGCCGTTCATTAGTCCACATGTGACCCCACATGGTATTTTGGTGAGATGAACATGAGCCTGTGCTTTATGGTTTTGTTTGTTTGCCTTTGTTTTGGTTTGTATCATATGACCACTAGACAGATCCATGGGCATCACCTGCTGTGGAAGCAGTAGATGAGGAAGTAACAATATGTTTCAACACTGCATGAGACACGAGCAGCTTCAGACTTATTGACACACTGGGTTTTATTCTTCAATTTAGTGCATCCTTTGGGGGATTGCTAAGGGTAATATATGCTATATTTATTTTTTTCTATGACTTTAGAATAAGTAACCCTGTAAAATACAACTCCACTTTATCAGCCAAGTTTTCCCCCTTTCTCCTGGTGACAGCATCCTCAGCCCAACTGCATGGCTATTACAAGAGCTGTCATGTTCTCACCTGACCCAAATGGGCCAACAAATATCTTATTCTCTAAGATTGTTAAATTTGATATTCAGATGATTGAAGCCATTCCACTCTTGTGGGTGGAAGCCGTAAGCGGCAAAACTAAAGGGCCATATCTTCCAGGACATGGCAAGACCCATTAGGCTGAAAGGAATAGACAAGAGGGGACTTGAATGGGAAAAGCTGATCAAGAGGTGTGTGCTTCTGGCCACTAGGGTCCATAAGAAAGGGCTGGGTGGAGAGGACCAGGGGAACCACTAGCTAGATGTAGGCTTCTGTGGCACTGGCATGTGAAGAGAGATGGCTGCACTGGTGAACTTTAAGCCTGTCCAACCCTGAGTTTGTGTGATTCAAAGGAGTGTGTAGGTAGATGGGAGTAAGTAAATGTGAAGAATGAGAGCTGCCTTGGGAGGGAGAGGAAGGCAGAGAGGAGTAAGAGTGAGTGAGGATGGGAGAGAATTGAGGTAGCTAGAATCGAAGAGTGAGTGAAGATTGAAATATTTAGCCTAAGAGCTGGCCTCAACTGGAAAGTAGGAAAAGTAGGAAATTGAGCCTCAGAGTAGCTAATGACCCCTCAGCGAAGCAGCTGCAAACATAGCAGAGCCCAGATTTGAATGAGATCTATGTTATTCTAAAGTCTATGCTTGGTTTAATCCCTTCTTACAACAGATGAGGACAATGAGGCTTTGAGAGATAAAGTGAGTTGCCCAAGGACATCAAGATACTTCCGGTAAAACCAATTCTAGAACCACCAAAACCCGTTCCAATATTCCATCCAGGACACTCGTTTCTTCCTACCATAATCAGAAAAAAAGAGGGAAGACACTGAATCTCTGTAAGGTTCTGGAACAGTCTCCTCTCTTACCTGTGCCCCTGTCAGCTTCTTGCTAAATTAGGGAGAATATAGATAAGGTGTCACAGGGAGTGTGATACAGTCAGAAAACACAAATCCCTCTATTAGGGAAATCCAAGCAATTATTTACTTGTCAATTTAGGAGGGTAGGGCAGGATTAATTTGAGCTAAAGGGATTAGGGTGAAAATAAAGGTATAATTACTTTTATAATAATGATAATCATTTATTAATCTGATGCAGATATTACTCCACCCTTGAGTAGCTTACCTGTTATGATAGGAAATCAGCCAGAGGTGAAGGTGGGGTTGGGAAGGAGAGAGGTAACTGGTACAGGGAGGGGCAGAAGGAAGAAAACTATACTGGAGAAAAAAACATGCTGTTTTGCTACTGATGGAAGGGTGGAAATAATCTGCCAGGACAAACAATTTAGAGTAAGTCAGACACTATTTGTATTAGGGAATATTTTAAAACACAGTAGAGCCCACACTTCTAATTTTCCTTATTAGAAACTAAAGACAAGAAATGTTAAGTGAACTGCCTGAGATCACACAGTTTGTTCCAGGCAGAACTTGGACTAGAACATGGGTCTTTTTACTCTTGGTTCTGTGCTGGTCAAATAAACAACCCACATGAGTGTTAGAGAAAGCAGTGAACTGGGAGAAAGGAAAAAGACCAAAGGAAAGATATTGGGATCTAGGTCAAAGGAGCCAGCCCTGCAGGACCAAATGCCGCTCTCTTATCTCCATCCACATCTCCTCGCCTAATGCACTGGAAAAAACATAAGAGTACCCAAGTGTAAGGAATAGCCTTTAACCTCCATGTCTGGAGCTGATCTAAATCAAACTGCCTTGTGGGAATGGTGCAGAGATTGTAGTGTGCATTACGTTGGCTCATTATAAGATAATGAGGTATTACCATTTGAGTTTTTAAATTTTTCTGGAAGTGAGAATCCACATAAACAAAAAAAGTAAAATACACTATGAACAAATGTCTTCTAGTAGTTGTATACCTACAATATGCTAATTTCACACAATTTCTAACTGAAATCTCACAACTCCACTTATTCCACAAGCATTTATTTGTGACCTACAATGTATCAAGTACTACGCTGGGCCCTGGGGGTTTACTGTTAAGCAAAATAGACATGATCCTTGCTCTTACAGAGCTTCTGACCAGCAGGTAACACAAACACCAAATAAAAATTATGGAATGAATTAACTAATTGCAATCAGAGGCTATTAAGGAGAAATACTTAACAAAATATAGCGAACTTTTTTAAAAATGCATACCTGAGCTTGCACAAAAGAAGTAGAGAAATCTTCAGGCTCTTGTGGCAAGGAAGAAAGTGAAAAACAAGATTGTAAAGTATAAACCCACCACCTGGGGCATGAGGTGGGAGTAGGGTACAGAGGTTGAAAGAACATAGCTTGCCATGTTGGTAACCATAGCTTATACTGAAATACCCATACTCATCAGGAAATAGAATCTTAGACATTTTTTCAAAGGTAAGGAGTTAGAACTGAGACCTTCATGTAACCGGGGACTCTCATAGGGCTACATTATCGGTGAAAGAGTCAGCTTTAAAATATCTGCTGGCAGGTAAAGGGAAATGACGAGGGTATTTATTTATCTTAGCATGGGTTCTGGAAACACTTATTTGCATTAGGCGTGGTTCTGGTGGAGGGTAGTAAGCACCCCAAAAATTCATAACTATAGATCTTATGAGGATTCAGGGTTTAAGTAAATACTCATAATCTTCTTCCTTGGGGAAAATTAGCAAAAAAGTGGGCCCAGGCTGATATCCTTGGGAAAAGTAAAAGCATAAATAATGTGGAAGGTCGCAGGATCTTCCTTCCACATTTACATAAATATAGACCTAATCCTGTCTTCCACAAATTTCCACAAATAAAGCCACAATAAAATCACTATTGAAGATGAACTTACAATCCAAAATTGAAAAACAAACAAAGACGCAAGTTATCAGGAGCAACACACACACATACATACACATCCCCAAAAAACAGAAAAAAAAGAAAATTATACCTAACCAGCAACATAATTGGACCCTTAAAAACTTCAGTAATAGTATGTGCTGAAAAAGCCTATAAAATAACTATATTTTAAATGATAAAGACACAAAATGAGGACCAAAAAACATGAGACCAAAAAGATGTTTTCCTAAAAAAGAGGTAAGTAGAATGTTTAGAAGTAAAAAAAAAAAAAAAAACAGTCACTGAGAATAAAATCACCTAAGTAGATTAGAGGTTGATGAGGAGAGAATTAATAAACTGGAAGACAGAGCCAAGTAAAGTGAAGGGAATAAGTTTCAGGAAGATTAAAAAAAAATGGAAAATAGGAAAGTGATGCTAATAGACCTGCAGACTAGACTAAGAATGCCAAGTTATATCTGCTTTGGGTTTTAGAATGAAAGAACAGAGAAAATGGGGAAGAAGCAATGTTCAAATATGGTTTTCTAGAATGAATAAAGACATGAAATCTCAGATACAAGGAACACAATGAGTACTTAGCCTAATTTAAAAAATAAAATAAAATGCACACCCAGAGAGAGTATACTAAAACTATAGAACACACAAGTTTAAAAATATTTTTAAACAATCAGAGAGAAAAATAGGATACCTTCAGGGGAATGGCATGTAGGATTCTAGGTTTGTGATGATTTTCCCTTGTCACTTTGAAGATGGAACTCCCTTGCCAATAGTTAATGATGTAAGTCAGTCTACATGCCATTATAAGTAAATATGTTTTACATTGACTACATAAAACAAGAGATATTTAATGGTTAGTTGGGCAGGATATAAAAACAGTGAAACTGAAGTATTGGGCAACAGTGACTTATGTATTATGAGAAGGTGCTAATGGCAGCTCAAGTATTATATTCATATCAAACATTGATATCATTAGAGTATATAATTTATAAATCAGTAGAGTTATAGGAAGAGAATAAAGAAAACTGCTTCAATTCAACAGATGGCAGAACATGAGGAAACAAATCTAAAGAATGGATAGGAAGAGTCAGCTTGGGGTTTGAGAACATAGGAAAGAGAGATGAGATGAGGGTGAAGAGATAGGATGGGCCAGATCTTGTAAAGCAGATTTTAAAATTGTGACTCTAAAAGGTAGGTGCTCTTTTCTTTAGAAAAAAAAGTGTAGACATGGAGTCTCAGAAAAGTTACTAATGTATATTAGTTTATACAACTTCATCAGAGACAGAGCTGCATGGTATGTCCTTCCTCATTCCACTGCACCAAGCTGTAATTGCTGTGAAGACACTCCAAAACCAGAACATCTGGCTCAGCTCATTGGCAGAGCTAGCAAAAACAATAAAAATCAGCAACGTTTGCTAAGCACTTACTAGCTGCCACAGACCACAGTACATGCTTTATGTCAATTAATCCTCACAATTATGAAAGAATCATTATTATTATCCCCATTTTACATATTTGAGAAGACTGAGGCTTAGATGGTTAAATGACTAGGCACATGGCAAAGCCAGATGCGAACACAGATTCATCTGTTTTTAAATCTCCATATTAAATGGCTGGAATTTGTGGCCCTTCGCCCAAATCTAGAAGGGATCTGTTCATCTTTTCCAGAAGGCATTTCTTAGAACTCAATGTTTTTACAATAATGATGATGGAATTTTAAACTAAAATACTCAGCTTTCACCTACCCCACACTACATAGGACTTTTTACTTTTCTCTATTCCTTCCTAAACTTTTAAGCATATGTACACATGCTTGCGTAGCTATAACCATATAGTATAACAATCCTGTGTTTCTACTTTCTGCATATGCAAAATATTCCATTGAGGTGAAGTACATTACTTGCCTTATTTCTGTCTTATTGGACATTCAATTTCAATCATTCCCCTTTTTTAAATAACTTCAACTTCTCCTTATTTATTAGCCCTTCCATCTTAGCATATAAACACACTCTCTCCTCTTTTGTAGTACAATTATATCCAAATGCTTCATCCAATCTACCTGCTATTCTATCTCCTTCCTTCCCATTTCTGTCAAGTTTTTAAAATAAATATTCTTGGCTTAGAGACTCTACTTAATCACTTCTCATTTCTACCTCAATCTAGTTCAATTTGGTTTCTTCCATTCTCTTGTCCACTCTCCTTAGGCAATCTCCTTTATGTGCATATTACAACTACATCTTTGCTGGTGACCCACACCCAGACTTCTCCAAAGATTAGTCCAGGGATCAGAGGGCTGGGCTGAGGCTGGGGACTATGAACTTGTGGTGACACAAGTCTAAATGACCTGATGACTTTCTCCAGCAGTGTGCAGCAGCTGAGGAGAGGTGGAGAAGAAGGTATGACTAAGACTAATATCACGTTGGACTTTGATTAACATAAGGAAGGACAAAGCTGGAGGGGAATTGAGAGTGTTGAGGAATATGGGGAAGAAAACTCAGAATACAACGTCATGATCAGAGAAGGTGGTGCAATGTGGAGATACACCATTCTCAGTAAGGTGGAAGTGAAGGAAGGGAGGCTAGTAATGGTTGATTGGGAGAAAATGAAGGGTTCACAAACAGCCTTTCTGGCAGTGATGCCCTCCCCATAAGAACATGCCTCTCACAAAGGACCTCCTTCATCCCTCTCTAGAAGACAAGGAAACACAAGAAAAAGTGCCTGGGGCAGATCCCTGGTTCCTGCTTCATGGATGTGAGATGTCCAGGGTGCTCTACAGTCACAACAGCCTTTTCCTATGCATGAACAGTAGTTTCATGTGTTGGCTGCTCCACTGTCCTCTGCCCACCTACAGGAGGAAAAGCAAGGCCTACAGAAGGATGTCCCTTCAGGAGGAAGTAGCACTAAAAGCACCCTGAATCAAGATGAGTGGGAAATCATCCCAATAAACATGTTTTTAATTTATTTTTGAAAAAAGGACAAGATTTATGGAAGTAAAATTATGAGCAAGTGAGAAGGACAGAAGATTGTATTCAGAGAGGGGAGTATGATGCTTGAGATCTGACATGGGGCTGATGAGGACAAAGCGGATCCCTGGGGGAGAGCAGCTGACCTGAAGTGGAGTTATGGAGATCAGCGATCCACATAGAGTGACAGCATGACCTGAAGGAGAGAGAAAGATTGGGCCACAAGGGAAAATCCTCAACAAATATAGGGAGGGATCAAAAGGTGAGTCAGCTCAGCCGTGGTGAGTAATAAGGCAGGATAGCACTACGGCACAGACAGAAGAGTAAACCTCAGAGGCACAAGCTGTATACAAAGATGAAGAAATACTGCTTTGCATTCAGGAATGGGGAGGGAGGCAGAAGAATACTGAACCTCCCCCTGAACTCTGGGGTCTCCTCTTAGTCCACACAGGGAACTCCTTCCAGCTTCTTGAACATTCCATGCTTGTTTATCCATGGTATTTTCTAGCACTCCCCATCTCTGTAAGGATCACCATTCCTTATCCACTATCACAAGGCAGAAACCCAGGAGTCATCCTGGAAATCTTTCCCTTGCTTCCCCATCCAATCCATCAGCTCAAAATCTGTTATGTCTCTCTGGAATCCATTGATTTCTCTCTATCTCCGCTATCTCAACACCAGCCAAGGTCCCATGAGTCCTGGCTGGACTGCTGCAATGATAGCCTCCACCTGGCCTCTCTGCTGCTTCTCTTCCCTCCCTCAAATCAGGTCTCCACTCAGCTCCCATGGTGTTTTAGTGTTTTCACGTAACTGATAAACACATACCCAAGACTGGGAAGAAAAAGAGGTTTCATTGGACTTACAGTTCCACATGGCTGGGGAGGCTCAGAACCATGGCAGGAGGTGAAAGACACTTCTTACATAGTGGTGGTAAGAGAAAATGAGGAAGAAGCAAAAGCAGAAAACCCATCAGATCTTGTAAGGTGTATTCACTATCATGAGAATAGCACTGTAAAGACCAGCCCACATGATTCAATTACCTCCCCTTGGATCCCTCCCACAACATGTGGGAATTCTGGGAGAGACAATCCAAGTTGAGATTTGGGTGGGGACACAGCCAAACCATATCATTCCACCCCTGGCCCCTCCAAATCTCAGGTCCTCACATTTCAAAAGCAATCATGCCTTCCCAGCAGTCCCCCAAAGTCTTAACTCATTTCAGCATTAACTCAAAAGTCCACAGTCCAAAGTCTCATCTGAGACAAGGCAAGTCCCTTCTGCCTATGAGCCTGTAAAATCAAAAGCAAGCTAGTTACTTCCAATGGGGGTATAGGTATTGAGTAAATATAGCCATTCCAAATAGGAGAAATTGGCCTTCACAAAGGGGTTACAGAGCCCATGCAAGTCTGAAATCCAGCAGGGCAGTGAAATTTTAAAGCTCCAGAATGATCTCCTTGGAATCCAGGTCTCACCTCCAGGTCACGCTGATGCAAGAGGTGGGTTCCCATGGTCTTGGGCAGCTCCACTTCTGTGGCTTTGCAGGGTAGAGCCTCCCTCCTGGCTGCTTTCATGGACTGACTTTGAGTGCCTGTGGCGTTTCCAGGCACATGGTGCAGGCTGCCAGGGGATCTATCATTCTGGGGTCTGCAGGACGGTGGCGCTCTTCTCACAGCTTGACTAAGCAGTGCCCCAGTAGGGACTCTATGTGAAGACTTCAACCCCACATTTCCCTTCCACACTACCCTAGCAGAGGTTCTCCATGAGGGCCCCACCCCTGCAGCAAACTTTCGCCTGGGCATCCAGGCATTTCCAGACATCTTCTGAAATCTAGGTGGAAGTTCCCAAACCTCAATTCTTGAGTTCTGTGCACCTTCAGGCTCAACATCATGTGGAACTTGCCAAGGCTTGAAGCTTCCACTCTCTGAAGCCACAGCCTGAGTTTTACATTGGCCCCTTTTAGCCATGGCTGGAGTGGCTGGGACACAGGGCAGCAAGTCCCTACACTGCACACAGCATGGGGACCCTGGGCCTGGCCTACAAAACCACTTTTTCCTCCTGGGCCTCTGGGCCTGTGATGGGAGGGGCTGCTTTGAAGGTCTCTGACATGGCCTGGAGACATTTGCCCTGTGGTCTTGGGGATTAACATTAGGCTCCTTGCTACTTATGCAAATTTCTGCAGCCAGCTTGAATTTCTCCTCAAAAAATGGGGTTTTCTTTTCTACTGCACTGTCAGGCTGCAAATTTTCTGAACTCTTATGCTCTGTTTCCCTTTTAAATTAGAATGTTTTTAACAGCACCCAAGTCACCTTTTGAATGCCTTGCTGCTTAGAAATTTCTTCCACCAGATACCCTAAATCATCTCTCTCAAGTTCAAAGTTCCACAAATTTCTAGGGCAGGGGCAAAATGCTGCCAGTCTTTTTGCTAAAACATAACAAGAGTCACCTTTGCTCCGGTTCCCAAGTTCCTCATCTCCATATGAGACCACTTCAGCCTGGACCTTACTGTTTATATCACTATCAGCATTTTTGTCAAAGTCATTCAACAAGTCTCTAGGAAGTTCCAAACTTTCCCATTTTCCTGTCTTCTTCTGAGCCCTCCAACCTCTGCCTGTTACCCAGTTCCAAAGTCACTTCCACATTTTCGGGTATCTTTTCAGTAACGCTGGTACTGATACTACTGGTACCAGTTTTCTGTATTAGTTTGTTTTCACGCTGCTGATAGAGACATGTGTGAGACTGGAAAGAAAAACAGGTTTAACTGGACCTACAGTTCCACGTGGCTAGGGAGGCCTCACAGTCATGGTGGGAGGCAAAAGGCACGGCAGGGGCAAGAGAAAATGAGGAAGAAGCAAAAGTGGAAACCCCTGAAAAACCCATCAGATCTCATGAGATTCAGTCACTATCACTAGAATAGCATGGAAAAGACCAGCCTCAATGATTCAATTACCAACCCCTGGATCCCTCCCACAATACATGGGAATTCTGAGAGATACAATTCAAGTTAAGATTTGGGTGCGGACACAGTCAAACCATATCACATGGCAGCATGCATCTCTCCTTCAAATGCAATTTTTAGTTTGGTCACTCTCAACACTTGACTTCCCATATTTCCTTTTTTGAAACTCTTCAATCCAATTCTGTTGTTCTGGATGGGCATGGTGGCTCATGCCTGTAATCCCAGCACTTTGGGAGGCTGAGGTGGGCAGATCACTTGAGGCCAGGAGTTGGAGACCAGCCTGGCCAACATGGTGAAACCCCATCTCTACTAAAAGTACAAAAATTATCCAGGCATGGTGGTACTCACCTGTAATCTCCGCTACTTGGGAGGCTGAGGTGGGAGAATCACTCAAACCCAAGAGGCAGAGGTTGCAATGAACTGAAATCTTGTGCCATTGCACTCCGGCCTGGGTGACAGAGTGAGATTCTATCTTAAAAAGAAAACAAAGTCTGTTGTTCTAAAGATAAAGGTCAAACTTCTACATGCCCCAAAGCCCCTCACTTGGAATGGTCCCCACCTTCCCCAGTCTCATGCCACATCTTGCCGCTCTTTGCTTTCAAACTCTAGCCTCACTGGCTTCCTTTCACTTTCTTAAATAAATGCATGATGATTCGCCCTTTGCACATCTGTTCCCTCTATCCTAAATACTGTTCTCTGCTCTCAGAGAAAGCACCAGTAGGCCTCCCCTCTACATATTCTTATGGTCGCATGTACTTCTTCTCGGTAGCACTTACCACTGAAGTTAGTTTATCTGTAGCTCTGGGGTTATTTAATTAATACTAATCTCCCCCCGCTAGCCTGCAAGGGTAGTGAGGACAGGGACTCCGCTTGACTTTAGTAACCACTTTGTTTTTTATTTCTAGCATGGAAATATGGGCCATATGTGGTAGTTAAGAAGACATAGCATCCAGATACTGTTTCAAGGAAACACTTGCTTCCCGTCCGCAGAAAACATGGTCAGCAGACAGCCTTCAGCTGTCAGCTCCTTTAGCAGCAGCCTCAGTTGTATAGAGCAGTATCTCTGAAGGTAACCCTTCTTGAGGCAGTCCACCTTTGGTACAGTAACACAGAGCTCAGTGGGCTTAATGGTGTCCCCAGAAAGATAGATCCACGTCCCAACCCCTAAAACCTGTGAACGTGACCTTTTTTAGAAAAAGGGTTTCTGCAAATGTAATTAAGAATTTTCTTTTTTTTCCAACTTTTACTTTAGGTTCTAGGGGTACATGTGCAGGCTTGTTCCATGAGTAAACTGCATGTCACAGGGATTTAGTGTACAGATAATTTTGTCACCCAGGTAATCAGCGTAATATCTAATAGGTAGTTTTTTCAATCCTCACCCTCCTCCCACCCTCAACCCACAGGTAGGCCCCAGTGTCCATTGTTCCCTTCTTTGTGTCCACGAGTACTCATTGTTTAGCTCCTACTTCTAAGTGAGAACATGCAGTATCTGGTTTTCTGTTCCTGTGTAAATTCACTTAGGATAATGGCCTCTAGTTCAATCCATGTTGCTGCAAAGGACATAATTTAATTATTTTTTATGGCTGTGTAGCATTCCATGGTGCATATGTACTGCATTTTCTTTATCCAATCCACAAAGCTAATGATCTTGAGATAAGATCATTTCGGATTCAGGATGAACGCTAAGTCCAGGGACAGATGCCCTTATAGGAAAAAGGCAGAGGGATGTCGAATATTTGTTATTATATATTTGTCTAAACCTAAGAATGTACAACACCCAAAAGTAAACCCTAATATAAGTGATGAGCTTTTGTGATGACAACGTGTCAGTGCAGCTTTATCAATTGTACAAGTGTCCACTTTTGTGGGCATGTTGATAATGGGGAGGCTGTGCCTATGTGGGGACAGAGGTACATGGAAAGTCTCAATATGTTTCTCTCAATTTTTCTGTGAGCCTAAAATTGCTCTAAAAAAACTAAGTCTTCTAGAAATAAACTAAACAAAACAAATATGTAAAAGGCAGAGGGAGATTTGAAACTCAGCCCACAGAGAAGGCCAGGTGAAGACAGAGGCAGAGACTGTAGTGATGCGGCCACAAGCCAAAAAATGCCAGGAGCCACCCAGAGCTGGAAGAGGAAAGGAACGGTTCTCCCCAGAGCCTTGGAGGCAGCACAGCCCTGCCAACACCTTGATTTCAGACTCTGGCCCCTAGAACGGTGGAAACACAAAGTTCTGTTGTTTTGGGCCACCCAGTCTGTGATAGCTTGTTATGGCTGCCCTATGAAATGAACACACAGGGACATAAAGACCTCATATTTGGGCCCCAGGGGATGACTCTGATGAGTGATTCTGGCTCCAGAGCTCACCACTGGGTTCCTGGGGTTCCATCAGGCCTGCATCAGGGTTCAACTTCTGCTGGCCATTTCTGCTTTCTTCCTTCTTCCTTTCACAGGCTTTGACCCCCAATAAACAATCTCACACTCCATACTGACTGCTAAGAGCCCAGTATGACACACCATAATAAGATTTTTGTTAAATAAATAAAGTGGACAGTAAATTCCTGGAAAACAAAAACCATGTCCTATTCATGTTTACAACCTTAGAGCTTAGCACAGTGCTTCACATATAATAGATGTCCAACAACAATTTGTTAAATGAAGGAAAGAATGCATGAACATGTAAGTGGATTATGTCGAATCTGTAGATTGAAATGTATTTCAGTTAAATGTTTTCATATATCTCTTGTGAGCCTACACTGAGGGAGGGAGGGAGGGAGGGAGATCGATTGTTTCAGGCTGTGTCATAAGCTCGTCTGAGCTCTGTCTTCAGGCTCCTATAAGGGTAGGGCTGGAGAGGATACAATCTCCAGGAAGGACAGCTTTTCCCCTTGAGGGCAACATTTTTGCTCTTGCAGAGCTAAGACTCTTCCTATCAACATGCAGAAATAATTCTACCACCCTGCCCCCAGCCATTCTCACATAAATCCTAAGGATAAACATTTTTAGTGTGAGGAACAAAAATAAAACAGAAGGAACATGCTGCAACAGGGCGGTGGATTGAGGGTGAAGGAGAAGGGGTCACCACTGTTGTTAACAGTGGGAAAGACCCCATGAAGGAGATGGGATTTCACACGGGCTTTACCTCACATCATGTTTCAGGGACACAGGACCTTAGAGGTGACCTACTGCAGTGCCTTCTTTTATAGATGAAGAAACTGAGGCTCAGAGAAAGAAGTGATTTGCTGAAGGTCTTACTACCAGGCTAGTAGCAAAGATGAGGCTGGAGCCTCAGAGTTCTTTTCTATAAATCTTACCGGGGTAGTAGGGAGGGAGGAATAAAAGGAGAGAAGGGGGAAGTGAGAGAGAAGTGGCAAAATGAATAAGGTCTCAGTCTCTGTAGGGGGAAGGAGATAATCAGGCTCTGGCTAGATACTTTGGACAGATTGTACTAATTATTCCCTACAACAACTCTGTGAAACAAAATGTGTTATCTTCATTTTATTATCTAGGACAGTGAAGTAAGAAATGCTGGGTGAGTTGTCCAAGTAAATGGTGGAGTTAGGATTCAAACCCTGGTCTGTCTCACTCCAAAGACTGTACTTTCTCCAGGAGAGCACGTTATTAGGGAGAAGGGTGGAATGAAAGTGGGAAGTGGAACGAAGGGATGGTGATGGGCGGGTTAACTGGGGAACAATGCAAAGGAATACAGGAGTGGGCTTTGAGTAGCCCAAAATCCCCAGAAGAGGACCCTAAAGCTCAGAGTGGTAGAAGAGGACAATGAAACATTTCTCATCTCCAAATGCCTAAGAACAAGGGGGAGATGGCAGGAGTGTCTCCATCTGGAGTTGGAGTCATGGGTTGGTGTTAAAGGTGGAACGCTGGGCAGGTAGAGGGGCCATTATTATCCCTGCCAGAGGTAACTACCACCCAGCTGCATGAAGGGCATGACTCTGGGAACAGTGAGAAATAGAGAGATGTGGAAGATGAATTAGTGAAGGGGTGGGAACAGTTGGGATGGACAGAGCAAGGGGCTCCATGGAGTTCTGAGTGACGACTGAGAAGCTCCCTCCTTGAGAAGCACTCGAGTGGGCATGCTGCTCAGGGCAACAAGAAAGCTGCACCTGGGAGAGGAATCCCAAGTGGCCAAGGGCAGCTCCGCTCTGCTCTCATTAAAGTGAATTCAAGGGACTTCGACTTAGTGATGTCACCTCTATGTCTCATTGCTTTGGCCCAGGCCCTGGTCATCTTGCATGGCGACCTTGGAAGAATTTGCTAACTCATCTCTTGCCTCTTCCAGTCTAGTTCCCTCCTCCAAACAACCCTCTCATTTTTTCCAAAATGGACCTTTGCAGGCCACAAGTCAGATTTGATCACTACCCAACCTTAAACCCTCAAAGTTTAAAAACTC
Source organism: Piliocolobus tephrosceles (assembly GCF_002776525.5). NCBI lineage: Eukaryota > Metazoa > Chordata > Mammalia > Primates > Cercopithecidae > Piliocolobus > Piliocolobus tephrosceles. Next base: position 118,593,747 of record NC_045446.1, read on the forward strand.
TTGTGAGCTGACCCAAGTTACTCATCTCTTACCTCTCCTCACCATTCCCCTATACCAGAGCTGCTTTGAACTTAACACGATTCCATCAACAGGATGCACTCTTTCACCGTGCCATGCTCTGCAGCTGCTTCTTCCTCTCTCTAGAATTCTTCAGTCTCCATCCTTCTCCACCAGGTTTCTACCTGGCAAACACCTTCAGAATGTTGCTTAAAGCCTTCCATTTAAATTATCCTTCTTACTTTCAAAAGAGAGCAGTGGTTCTCAGAATCCAAGTGTGACTCTGGGGAACTTAAAATACACTCATACATGAATCCCACCCCGGAATTTCTGTTTTAACTGGTCCAGGATATGGGATTGGCCTGGGCATCGGGATTTTATTTTATTTCATTTTAGAGACAAAGTCTTGCTCTGTCACCCAGGCTGGAGTGCAGTGGCACAATCTCAGATCACCATAACCTCCGCCTCCTGGATTCAAACAATTCTTCTGCCTCAGTCTCCTGAATAGCTGGAACTACAGGCACGTGTCACCACGCCCAGGTAATTTTTGTATTTTTAGTAGAGACAGGGTTTCACCATGTTGGCCAGGCTGGTCTCAAACTCCTGACCTCAGGTGATCCACCCGCCTTGGCCTCCCAAAGTGCTGGGATTACAGGCGTGAGCCACCGCACCTGGCTGGGATTTTTTTTTTTAACCCTAGGGATTCAAATGTGCAGCAAACATTGAGAAACTGTGGCGTCGAGTTTAAACTGCTTAACATTTTAAATGAGACCCTTCATCAGACCTGCTATGAGAAACATGATGCTATTTTCAATTAATGTAATCAGGGTGACAAGAAACCCAAAGAGAAGAATCATAAATTATAATGACCACAGCTGTTAGTGACTACAGCTCTTACTTAAGGAATCAAGGGGAGTGGTTCTGACTTGTAAGTGTCATAGGAATTTAGAGATGGAGAGCTTTTGTCTACATAAATAGGATAGTAATTAAACTGAACCTTGAAGAATGAGAAATTCAACTTTCCACTACTTTGAATGGATTAGTAGAAAAAGGGGTGAACAGTTTCATTAGGGAAAGGGCAGAAGGTAAGAAGATACAGGCTGAAACAATGGTGAACACATTCAATTCTAGGTGCTTTCAAAATACTTTGCCTGTGTAAACTTGTTTAATCTGCATAGTATCCCTAAAATATCCCCATTTTATACTAATACTAATGTCTCCATTTTATAAATAAGAAAACTGAGGTACAGGGAGTTAGGTAATTTGTCAAAAATCACACAACTACCAAGAGAAAATCATATGTTTAAAGAATGAGTGAAGGATCTCACCCAGCTGATACAGTCTGGATGTTTGTTCCCTCCAAATCTCATGTTGATATGATCCCCAATGTTGGAGGTGGGGCCCAGTGGGAGGTATTGGATTATGGAGGCAGATGCCTCATGAACGGTTTAGGACAAACCCATTGATAATTAGTAGATTCTCACTCAGCTCACACAAGATCTGGTTGTTTAAAAGAATCTGGAACCAGCCGGGCGCAGTGGCTCACACCTGTAATCCCGGCACTTTGGGAGGCTGAGGCAGGAAGATCATGAGGTCAAAAGATGGAGACCATCCTGGCCAATATGGTGAAACCCCGTCTCTACTTTAAAAATACAAAAATTAGCTGGGCATGGTGACATGCACCTGTAGTCCCAGCTACTTGAGAAGCTGAGGCAGGAGAATTGCTTGAACCCAGGAGGCAGAGGTTGCAGTTAGCCAAGATGGCGCCACTGCACTCCAGTCTGGCAACAGAGCAAGCCCCTGTCTCAAAAAAAAAAAAAAAAATCTGGAACCTCCTTGCTCTTGTTCCCATTCTCACCATGTGATACACTGGCTTTCCCTTCACCTTCTGCCATGATTGGAAGCTTTCTGAAGCTCTCACCAGAAGCAGATGCTGACACCATGCTGCCTGTACAGCCTGCAGAATTGTAAGCTAATTAAGTCTCTTGTCTTTATAAAGTACCCAGTCTCAGACGTCTCTTTATAGCAATACAAGAATGAACTAACACAGAAAATTGGTACTGAGGAGTGGTGCATTGCTATAAAAATAGCTGAAAATGTGGAAGCAGCCTTGGAACTGGGTAATGGGCAGAAGTTGGAAGGGTTTGGAGGACTCAGACGATGTGAAGACAAGACAAAGTTTGGAATTTCTTACAGAATGGTTAAATGGTTGTGACCAAAATGCTGATAGGACAGCAAAGCCCAGACCGACAAGATGTCAGATGGAAATGAGGAAGTTATAGGGAACTGGAGTAAAAGTCACTCATATTTCAAACTAGAAAAAAGTTTTGCTGCATTGTGTCTAAGTCCTAGGGAGCTGTGGAGGGTCGAACGTAAAAGTGATGACTTACAGCATTTGGAAAAAGAAACTAATAAGCAGTAAAGCTTTCAAGAGGTGGCATATGGTTGTTTTCAACAACCTATGATCAGATGTAGAAGCAAATAAAAAGTTGATACTTATATTTAAAAGAAAAGGAGAGCATGACAGTTTGATAAATTTGCAGTGAGGCCATGTTCTAGAAAAAGAAGCAGCATTTTGAGGAGAGGAATTCAAGAAGGCTGTGGAGTACTTGCTAAAGAGACTAGCATGACTGAAAGAAAACCAAGTGCTAATATTTAAGCCAAGGGGAAGAAGGCCTCAAAGGCATTTTAAAAGTCTTCGGGGCAGCTCCTTCCAACGGAGGCCCAGGGGCTTAATGATAGACACAGGAGGCAGACAAATGCCTAGGCAGATAGGGGCAGGTCCCTGGTGAAACTCCACCTTCAAGCTGGAAACTGTCCCAGGTAAATCTTCAGACTGGATTGAAACACAAGCACGACAAGGTTTTAAGGCACTAGTCTGATCTTTAACAAAAATTTATAAAGGGTTATAAAAGGTTTATAAGAATCTCACCTCATGGTCAAACTGGTTAAGATCAGATAAATTATCTATAAGGTTTCATTTAAAAATTGGGGTTGACGTTAATAGCAGACTAATGCAAGGGTAAAATGTGCCTTTCTCTCCCTTGAACAAGATTTTCATGTAATAGTAAAGGACAATGAAAGTTTTTTGCCTTTTAAAAAGAAATTCTTTAGTCATCATTTTGGCTAAATGACTTGCGGTAACCTGGAATTTTATTTCATATATCAAGTGCTTTGAACCTCTAACATATTTAAGAGGCTTCCCAAAATTGAACTTCAGCTTCAAAAGCTGTCTTTTCTGACCCCTAGCTTTTGGATGCTACAGAGGACCCCTGGAACATCCAAAAGAGAGGTAAATAGGATTATTTGACATGTTTAGCTACATGAGATTGCCAAAGTGATCTTTAATCTTCTTTAGGTTATATTTTAGTGAATAATATTATGTTCCAAAATTGTATGAGATTTCTAAAATCTAATGTCTGAGTACATGCTATCAATCATAATTAAAGTTATTATGTTAAGTTATTGTAAACCACAGAAATAACCACAAAGAAGTCAATCATGTTTGACTGTAACTACCCTGTGTATTGACTGTATACCCTGGATATTTTATCATTCACAGACAGTTGTTGTCTTGCTTTGATCCTTTGCAAAAGATGGTTTATAATCAGCTATAGGACTTTGACAAATGCTCTCAAATGCAGGTTTCTGGTAACTTTGGAGATTGTGACACTGGAATAAAGGGAAAATGTACAGGACTCATGAAGAGCTGAAATGTTCATGAATATCAAGCAGAACAAGAGTTAACAGAATGGACTGAACAAATGGAAAACTGAAGTAATCTTTTTAACCTTTTTGCTTAAAATATTGCTGATTCTTGTTTTGTTTTTCAGAATCAAGGAAAATTTTATTTTGAGCTATTTACAGTCTTTGATAATTGAGTAAGGTATACTCCTGAGAACAAAATTTGGAGCATATTTGTTTCTCTCTGCCTGGCTTCTCCAGAATTTGGAAACTATCTGTGAGTATTCTTAACCTATGCAATATAGTTATTAGCATCAGTGCAGTAAGAATCCATTTTCTTTAGCAACAGGACACAATTAGACAAAAAAGTTGTTTTTTTTTTTTTTTTTTTTTTTTTTTTGGAGACCGAGTCTCACTCGTCGCCCAGGCTGGAGTGCAGTGGCACGATCTTGGCTCACTGCAAGCTCTGCCTCCCGGATTCATGTCATTCTCTCTGCCTCAACCTCCTGAGTAGCTGGAAGGATGTCCTTCCCTTTAAGGAATCTAGATTGACTTGCAGAGCCAATAAAAGCTCCTTGAGAAAACTGGCCTCATATCTCATCTACACAGTCCCTGTACAGGGTTCCTAACCTGTGGTGAGTAAAGAATGTCACTTTCTAACAGGCCCAGGAGCCTCATGTTCTTGGAACTTCAAGAAGAGAGTAATTTAACCAATTCATAAGTATTTGAGGGTACAAACCCATGGCTGGGCTCAGCTTTAAAAGGAAGGTCTTATATGAGATTTATTGTGGAACAGAGTTCCATCAAAACCAATTTAAAATCCTATGTGAAAAATAATTATTCTTGCTGCACTTTATGCAAATAATCAGGGCTAGTATAAGACTAAAGTCTATTTTGCAAACAACTCAGTCTTATCATGATTTGCTTTTGACAAAAATGAGGACTGAAGAAAAGTTATGTTTTGAAACTTATCATACATTTGTCATAAAATTATAATTTCATTAGTTGTTCTTAAGTTTTTGCCTAAATTTTTTTTTTTGCCTAAGCCTGCTTATCCCTCTCAACCAATCAGTGACCTCCGGCTGCAGCTCAGAAGAGACAAACGGGAGGGGTAATGTAAAAAATCTAGATCAATATTCTAGTTCAGGGTAATTATCCCGCAAATCCTGCCAGGTGATAGGAGTAAACAGGGTCCCCATAACCCAGAAGTTTGTTTGGAAAAATAAGACCAAGGGAGCTAACCAAAGCCAAGCTCCAAGCACCCAAATCTTAGCAGGCATAAGTATAGCCACCAGTTATCTGGCTGTGCTGGCAACCTCAGGATTTTTTAGCTGTCCTCACTGACTTTGTTTTGTTTTGATATGTACCTTCTAATAACCCAGTTTGTTTCTTCTTGCCTTCAGGCCATCAAACTCCAAACGGTCATGCAACCAGAGCCTCAGATGATGGCTCCCTTTTACCAGAGACCCTTAGATAGGCCTCTAAGGGAGCTCTGACTGCCATCTTCCCAACACAGTGCCCCCTGTCAGGAGGACGCAGTTAAGATCAGTCTTCATCCCTATTCCAATGGCAGTAAGATGTACCTCTTCAGAGCAGACAATGATAGAGGCAGGAGGCAGACAAATGTCTAGGTAGATAGGGACAGGTGCCTGGCGAAATCCCACCTTCAAGTTGGAAACTGTCCCTGGTAAATCGCAGGACCAGATTGAAAACCCACCATCCCATTTGGTGTGCTTTCCTCTGATTGATCCCCATATTTCACCTATTTTACAACTACCTACCCTTTCCTAATTTGTTTTCTACACTATTATGCCCACCTTAGAGTGGTGTCTTCACCTTAACCTTTTTTGCATACTCACAAACCAATCATCATGAGCTCCCTATTCTGAGCCCATGAAAAGCCCTGGGCTTAGCCACATTGGGAACTCTCCTGCCTTTGGATAGGACGACCACTCTTGCATCCCTTCCCCATAAAAAGCTGTTTCATCACTCAGTAAAACTTCCCACCTGACTCACTCTTCCAGTGTCTATGTGCCTAATTCTTCCTGGTCATGAAGAACCCAGACCTAGCTAAGCTACAGACAAAATCCTGCATCATTAGGAGGAAAGAATGGATTCAGGGGCCAGGCCCAGGGCCCTTTTGCCCTGCCCAGACTCAAGGCACTGCTCCCCATATCCTGGCTATTCTGGCTCCAACCTTGGCTCAAAGGGGATAAGGTACAGCTTAGGCCACCACTCTGGAGGGCACATAAGCCTTGGCAGCTTCCATTCAGTGTTAAGTCTACAGGTATGCAGAGTGCAAAAGTGAAGGAGACTTGTCAGCTTCCCCTTAGATTTCAGAGATATATCAGAAAGCCCGAATGCCCAGGAAGAAGCCTACAACAGGAGTGGATCCCTCACTGAGGCAGTGCAAAGGGGAAATGTGGGATAGGATCCCCCACACAGAGTCCCCACCAGAGCACTGCTTAGTGGAGCTGTAGGAAGGGGGCTGTTGCCATTCTACACAAGAACGGTAGAGCCACTAGTAGTCTGCAGCCTCAGCATGGAAAAGTCACAGGGGCAGAGCTTCCCAAAGCCTTGGTATTGATGCCATTGGAAAGAGCGAGTTTGGCCCAAAACACCAGTCTGCCCAGGATGTGGGACATGGAGCCAAAGGAGATTATTTTGGAGCTTTAAGATTTAATGTCTGCCCTGCTGTGTTTCAGACTTGTGTGGAGCCTGTTATCCCTTTCTTTTAGCCAGTTTCTCACTTTGGGAATGGAAATGTCTACTCAATGCATGTACCACCATTATCTCTTGGGTGTAAACAACTTGTGTTGATTTTACAGGTTCATAGGTAGAATAATGTGCCTTGAGTCTCAGATGAGACTTTGGACTTTGATGAGTTAAGATTTTGGGGACTATTGGAATGGGATGATTCTATTTTGCAATGTGAGAGACACATGAGATTTGGGGAGCCACAAGTGAAATGATATAGTTTGGATGTTTGTCCCCTCCAAATTTCATGTGAAATGTGATCCTCAATGTTGGAGATGGGGCCTAGTGGGAGGTATTAGATTTTGGGGGCAGATCTTTCATAAATGGCTTAGCACCATACCCTTGGTAATGAGTGAGTTTTTGCTCAGTCATTTCATGTGAGATCTGGTTGTTTAAAAGAGTCTGGAACTTCCCCTCTCTTGTTCTTTTTCCTGTTCTCACCAAGGGATACACCAGCTCTCTCTTTGCCTTCTGCCATGATTGGAAATTTCCTGAGGCCCTCACCCGAAGCAGATGCCAGCAATATGCTTCCTGTACAGCCTGGAGAACTATGAGCCAATTAAAAAAAATGTTTTTAAAATAAGTCACCCAGTCTCAGATATTTCTTTACAGAAATGCGAGAACAGGCTAACACATCAACAGGTATGAAAGACTCATGTTGGATATTTTGGAAAATGAGTTTGAGTCATTAGAATGGTTCCAGGGGAGGAAGGGACTGGAATGGGAGAATAGTGTGTTTAAACTCAGCATGTTGAGAAATAGACAGACAGTCACAAAGCAGAAGACCAACTCAGTAAAGTAGTGTTTCAGGAATTTCAAGAGCCAGCAGGTTGTGGGGATACTTTCATTTCCAGCCTTGATGGAATAGGTGTGTTGTTGTAGGCCAACACACCTGCTGAGAACAAGTAGAAAACTCAGACAGAACAAATTTCTGCATGAAAGCACTGGAGATCTGTCAAACAGCTAGGATTTGAAGGACCAGATCCTGTATAGAGAGAACATTTATTGAGGTGAACCCAACTCTCTATACACTGCTTTTACCTATTGGCATTTGTTGATTATCAGTACATGGCAGGAGGCCAAGAAGTTGGGCAGAGGAATCTGCCAAGAATCAGAAGAACTTCATGAGGCAGAAAGATAAAAATGGAAGCATTTCCAAGGCACCCAAGACTTGAGGGCTAAAATCCCAAAGAGAAATGAGCCTAATAGTCAGCACCAGTATTTGAGACCAGCTATGGATTGAATATTTATCCCCTCTACAACTCATGTTGAAATTTGATTGGCATTGTAACCGTATTAAGAGATGGAATTGTAATAGGTCATTTTCCCAATGCACAACCATTCAATATAAGGAGACACTGGAGATTGTGGCAGAGAAAGGGTTTAATAATTGTAGGGCAGCCAAATGAGGAGATGGGAGTATCTCTAATCCACCCTCCCAAGGAATTTGGGTCTGGGGTTTTAAAGGGGTTAGAGTAGGCTGAAGTGTGGGGATCACTGATTGATCAGAGTGCAGAGTGAAGTCATGGAATGGGGAAACGAAGCAACTACATTCTTACACTCATTTGGCTCCTCTGTGGGGAGGGCGGGGGTCTTTCAACTGGTTGGCATCAGCCTTTCCACTAGAATTCAGGATTTAAGCAATTCTTTTTTTTTTTTTTTTTTTTTTTTTTTTATTGAGATGGAGTCTCGGTCTGTCACCCAGGCTGGAGTGTAGTGGCCTGATCTCAGCTCACTGCAAGCTCCACCACCTGGGTTTATGCCATTCTCCTGCCTCAGCCTCCCGAGTAGCTGGGACTACAGGCGCCCGCCACCTCGCCCGGCTAGTTTTTTGTATTTTTTAGTAGAGACGGGGTTTCACAGTGTTAGCCAGGATGGTCTCGATCTCCTGACCTCGTGATCCACCCGTCTCGGTCTCCCAAAGTGCTGGGATTACAGGTTTGAGCCACTGTGCCCGGCCTCATCTTAAGCAATTCTTAAACAAAAAGTCTTATGATTCTAATGAGTGGTCTTATGTATAGGAACAATGGGGGTGCAGCCCCCCGGGGCCAAAGTCACAGAATCTACTGCCATGTGACTTTGGGTTACAAGGAAATTGGGCAAAGTGCAGCCTGATTAATGCTTGATTTCAACTATATTTTTGCCCAGAACCCAGCATGTAATTCTTGTTAACCCTGTGAGAATGGTTTCAGGACCTTTAAGAGGTGATTAGGCCATGACGGCTCCACCCTCACAGGAGGGACTGGTGCCACTGTAAAAGAGTGAGTTTGGCCCCCCTCACCCTCTCTTGCCCTTCTGCCTCCTGCCGTGGGATAACACAGCAAGGTCCTCACCAGATGCGGGCCCCTCAATCTTATAGTTCCCAGCCCCCGTAACAGAAATAAAATTCTGTTTGTTATAAGTTATCCAGTCTCAGATATTCTGTTATGGTAGCACCAGACAGACTAGCAGTAGCACCAGACAGACTAGCACAGAAAATCGGTACCACAGAAGTGGGGCTGTTCCTATAGCAAATACCTAAAAACAGGAAAGCGGCTTTCGAACTGAGTAATGGGTAGAGGCTGCAAGAATTTGGAGGAGCAGGCTAGAAAAGACCTCACTTGCCACGAAAGTGGTGTTAAGGGTGATTCTGGTGAAGGCTTATAAGAGGAGGAAAGCTGTAGGGAAAGTCTGAATCTTCTCAGAGATTCCTTAAGCAGTCACGATCAGAATGCTGGTAGAAATAGAGATGATTAAGGCCATTCTGATGACCTCGATTTCAGAAGGAAGTTGAGGAAAACATTATTGGAAACTGGAGGGAAGACGATCCTTGTTATAAAGTAGTGAAGAACTTATCTGAATTGAGTCCATACCCAAGGCCTTTGCAAAAGGCAGAATTTTAAGAGCAATGAACTAACGTATCTGGCAGAAGAAATGCCTAAGCAGCAAAGCTTAAGTGTGCTGTGTGACTTTTTAAAACTACATATAGAAAAATACAAGAAGAAATAAATGATTTAAAGGCAAAATTTATAATTAAAAGGGAAACCGAAGTTAGGGGTTCTTAGCCTGACAATGTGGTAAAGAATAAAAGATAATTTTCAGGAAAGAAATGGAAGGTGTGGCCAAGCATCTGTTTGATAGGAAGATTAGTTTGGGTAGAATGAAGCCAGAGGCTATTTATCAGGACCATGGGAGGATATCCCTGAAGGGCACTTCAGAGATTACCTCCCATCACAGGCCCAGAACACCAAGGCCTGGGGTAAGAAAATATGGCAAAAGAGAGGCTTAGGGTCCCCAAGGAATCTTGGGGTCCTGCTCCCCACATTCCCCCATTAATGCTCCTTGGTCACCCCAGATGTGAGTCAAGGGAGCCCAGGTGTGGCTGGGCCTCAGCTCTGGAAGGTAGAAATAGCAAAGATTGGCAACATCACGTTGGCAGAATCCATGGGGTGTTAAGTCTTCAGGCACACGGAATGCCAGAGCTTTGGGGGCACACTTTCCTCCACCTAGATTTCAAAGGATGTTGTGGACAGCCTAGGGACACAAGCAGAGACCTGTCACAGGGACAGAGCTACTGCAAAGAGCCCTCACTTGGGCAATGCCCAGTAGAACTGTAGGGTTGGAGCTGCTGCAGAGAGTCCTCACTAGGCCTAGTGGAGCCTTGGGGGTACAGTCACTTCTGAGCCCTCAGAACAGTAGAGCTACCAGCATGCAATGCATGCAATGCCAGCCTAGGAGAGCCACAGACATTAACTGCAACCCATGAGGGCAGCCATCTGGGCTGCAACCAGCACAGCTATCAAGGTAGCAGGGTTGAGTCCCCCCAGGGCCTTGGAAGCCTAACCCCCATACCAGTATGTTCAGAAGTGGGGGCACTGATTCAAGGAAGATTATTTGAGAGACTTAAGGTTAATGTTCATCTTACTGGGTTTTGGAGTTACTTGAGAATAATTCTCCCCTTTTTCTTGCCTATTTCTCCCCTTTGGAATGGGAATGTCAATCCTATATCTGTCCCACCTTTGTATTTGGAAGTAGATAATGTGTTTGATTTCATAGGCCCACAGCTGGAGGGGAATGTACCTCAGGATGAAATGTGCCTTTAGTTTCCCCCAAACCTGGTTTAGATGAGATTCTGGACTGTAGACTTTTAAATTGGTACTATATCAAAATTAAACCTTTTGAGGCAATTGGGATGGAAAAAAATGTATTTAATATGTAAGAAGGACGTGGTTTTTAGGGTCCAGGAGCAGAATGCTATGGTTTGAGTGCTTGTCCCTGTAAACTGACATTGAAATGTTATTACCATTGTAACAGTATTAAGAGGTGACCGGGCCATGAAAGCTCTACCCTCATGGGCGGGATTGATGTCATTATGAAAGGGTGAGTTTGGCCCCCTCTCACTCTCTCTTGACATTTCACCTTCTGCCATGGGAGGATGTGACAAGAAGGCCCTCACCAGATGCCGGCCTCTCAATCTTAGACTTTCCAGCTTTCAGAATTGTGGGCCAATACATTTCTGTTCATTACAAATTATTCAGTCTCAGGTATTCTATTATGGCAGAACAAAACGAAGTAACACAAGGCCTTTATTAATCAAGCTGTGCCAAGCAAGAGACTAAGAAGCTAAACAGAAAGAGGCTGAAAAGAAGATCAAAGCTTTCACGAGTGTCTCAATATGGGACAAGAATTGGAGTTAAGCACCCCTTCAAGGATGGGGGCAGAGAGTTTCTAGAAAATACCTCAGGATCTCAGTTCGGACATCTGAAGATCCACATACCAGGAGTGAGAACAAACCAGCAATAAGTAGAGCCTTGCAAAGATGGCAAACACGCTTCAACTTAATTCATGTTGGATTGAGGTGATCAAATCTTTACCTGCCAGAGGATAAAGTGAATCTTCTCTAGAGTAAGAAAGCTTCGTTCAGAGCTTCTATAATATTATAGACACAATATTCAGCACCAATAAATAACTACAAGACATACGAAGAAACAGAACTAAGAAAAAAGCAGGTAATGAATATATATGCATAGATGACATAGGCAAGAATTATCTGACACAGACCTTAAAATAACTATGATTATATTCAAGAAAATAGATAAAGCCAAAAATTTCATGGTAGAAACAGAATCACATGACTGAAAAATGTAATAATTGAAATTATGAAATCAGTAGGTTCAAAGAGCAGATTGGACACCACTGAAGAGAAGATTAGTGAGCTGGAAATAAATCTAGCTAGAGATAGACAATAGACTAAAGTACAGATACTAAAAAGAAAGAGAAAATACAGAAAAGAGCACAGCTAACATATAAAAGATGATGAAAATTCTATATATATAAATGGAATTTATAAGAAAGAGGGAAGACAGAATGGGAAGAAGCAATATTTTGAGAGAAAATGGCCAAGAATAATTTTTTACAACTGTCTAAAAACATTAAAATATAGAAGATAGATTAAAGAGGAAAAATGAGGTTAGGGACAAGATGTCCAACTAGATGCAGCCAGAAAATGCCTCTTCCACCGACAGAAACCAAAATATCAAGGAAATCATTGTACTTTGAATACATCTTTTGAGTGAAAACACTGAAAGTAGATAGAGGCAATGCAGACACAAAAGCTGGGATGCCTGTGCAGACTCACTGAGTGCAGCGATCAGCTCCCGGTCCTGAACGGGCCTAAGGAAGTGGTGAGTGAAGGAACTCCAGGCACCACACTCCCACGATGGGCCTCTGGGATTCTAGCTTTAGGAGACCTCACCACCACTATAGACATTTGAATTGGCAAGAGGAACTTCCCAGAGAGCAGGCAGAGACAGAGCTGGAATCCACACGGATCCCAAAATGTTTTTTGTGTGGGGCAGCTGCAGGGAAACACAACTGTAGACACCCATGCCCCACAGTTCTCCATCTTGCCCTGAGCAACTCTATCTGTTGCCGACTACCAGGTGGGGGGAAAGCAGGGCTGCCTTTTCCAGAGGACCAGGGTGCACCTGACCTGCAGGTCCCTTGTCCACTGACCCCTCCCAAGGACCTTGGCTGGCTGTTCTCACAGGCCAGTGCACAAGGCACAGCCTCCACTGCCCCGCCTGAGTGTTTGGACAGTGACAAAGAACAGGTTGGTACCCTTGGCACAGCGAGTGCTCTACCCTGAGCAGCCAGAGGACAAAGTCACTGGCCAAGTTCCCACACCCTACAGTTTGAGCACACATTGAGCTGAGACCTGTGGCCTGAGGTTGAGCAGGGGAGGAGCTCCCAACCTCAGAATGCTGAGAAAAGTGAGGTGCAGGTTCGTGCACTGGCATTGGAGCTGGGTGTCCCTCCCTCTGTAAGAGCGGTCCAGGAAGGGTGTGGCCTGTTGGCCAGTCACAGCTTCTATCACAGGGGACCCCATGACCCAGAACACCTGTAACAGTTCAGTGATGTGGATGCAGAAGGCTTGGGACAAAACTAGCCTGTTCCCAGGGCAGATACTGAAGAGAGACCTGGTTGGGAAAGTGTGAGCTGGGTGGACCCCAAAGCCACCTACTGGGCAAAACACCCCAGGATGCAGGCGTTATACCAGCTGCATACTCGCAACGCCACTCCCCCACCCAGGGATCCTCCGTCCTTGACCCACTGCATCACCAGACTGCTCATAGACATACCCCATGACCAGCTCTGACTCTGCCAAGCTCAGAGGACCAGCAGCTCCCTGGGGAATTGTGGGTGTCCTCGTGACCTAACCTTTGGCTAGGACTGCCCCTAAGGGAGGGGGAAGTGCAGTCCACCAGGCACCCCGCTCGTGGCTAAGGAAGCATGTGCATGGTGCTAGTGATTGGAGGGGACTCGCCCAAGGCCTGAGAACAGACTTAGTGAGGTAGTCATCTCACTCCCTGTATCTCCCTCTCCCCAGAGCACTGCTGCAAATGCACTGAAAGAGGAAAGAGGCACATGGCTGAGTAAGAGTCTATCTGCAGGCCCCTACTCCTAAAAGGCATCATCTATTGGATTGCAGCCTGAATTACACCACCAAAATAAATAAATAAATAAATTCCTTCTGCACACATTACCTGTGAAACCCAGTACAGGAAACTAGCCACAAATAAGGAACCAGTACAGAGCCTTGGCCCTCTGAAAGCACCCAAAAACAAGGTTAAATGACTACACACAACATACACCACAGTTAAACCCTCAAGGGAAATAAAGAATGTGAAAACAAAAAGCTCCATCTAAACAACAGCAACTTCAAAAAGATAAAGAAACACCAGCCCCCTCAGATGAGAAGGAATCAGTTCAAGAATTCTGACAATTCAAAAAGTCAGAGTGTTTCCTTATCTCCAAACGTTTATTCCAGTTCCCCAGCAATGGATCCTAACTAGACTGAAATGGCTGAAATGACAGATATAGAAGTCATAATCTCAAGGAAGCTGAATGATATTCAAGAGAACATTGAAAGCCAATCCAAGGAAGCCAGTCAAATCATCCAAGAGCTAAAAGACAACATAGCCATTTTAAGAAAGAACCCAGCTGAACTACTGGAATTGAAAAATTTACTACAGGAATTTCAAAATACAATCGAAAGCCTTGACAATAGACTAGGTTAAGCTGAGGGAAAAAATTCAAAGCCTGAAACCCAGTCTTTCGAATCAACCCTGGCGGAAAAAAAAAAAAAAAGAATTTTTAACAAATGAACAAAATATCTGAAATATATACGATTATGTAAATAGACCAAACCTACAACTCATTGGCATTCCTCAGAGAGTAGGAAGGAGAGTAAACAACTTGGGAAACATATGTGAGGATACAGTCCATGAAAAAATTGCAATCTTGCTAGAGAGGTCAACATGAAAATTCAAGAAATTCAGAAAAACCCTGCAAGATACTATACAAGATGACCATCCCCAAGACCCATAGTAATCAGACTTTCCAACATCAACATGAAAGAAAAACTCTTAAAGGTAGCTAGAGAAAAGGGTTAGATCCTTTACAAAGAGAACCCCATTAGAAGGACTTCTCAGCAGAAACCTTACAAACCAGAAGAGACTGGGGGCCTATTTTTAGCATCCTTAAAGAAACAAAATTCCAACCAAGAATTTCATATCCCACCAAACTAAGCTTCATAAGTGAAGCAGAAGTAAATTTCGTTTGAGATAAGCAAATTTTAAGGGAATTCATTACCACTAGACCAGCCTTACAGTATATCCTTAAGTGAACTCTAAACATGGAAATGAAAGAATACCTGCTCCCACAAAAACACACTTAAGTACATAGCCCACAGAGCCTATAAAGCAACTATACAATTGAGACTACAAAGCAGCCAGGTAACTGCATCACAAAAGTATCAAAATCTCACATTATCTATGTTAATCTGGAAATATAAGTGGTCTAAACACCCCACTTAAGAGGCACAGAATGGTGAGTTGGGTTAAAGACTAAGACCCAACTGCCTCCTGTCTTTAAGAGACCCATCTCACATGTAATGACATTCATAGGCTCAAAGTAAAAAGATGGAGAAAGATCTATCACAAAACAGAAAGCAAAAAGGGGTCACTATCTTTGTATCAGAGAAATGTTAAACCAACAACATTAAAAAGGGACAAAGAGGGGCATTACACAATGATAAAGGTTCAATTCAACAAGAAGACTTAACTCTCCCAAGTATATATGCACCTAACACTGGTGCACCAAGATTCATAAAACAAGTACTTCTCGACCTACAAAAAGACTTAGCTACTTAAGAATAATGGGAGACTTCGGCACCCCCCTGGCAGCATTAGATCATTGAGGCAGAAAAGTAACAAAGACATTCTGGATTTAAACTCAACACTCAACCAATTAGACCTAATAGATACTTCACACAACAACAACAGAATATATGTCCTTCTCATCTGCACAAAGAACATGCACCAAGACTGATCACCTGCTTGGCCGTAATGCAAGTCTCAGTGTGTTCAGAAAACCAGAATCATACCAAATATATTCTCAGATCACAGTGAAATAAAAATTAATAGCAAGAAGATCTCTCAAAACCATAAAATCACACAGAAGTTCAACAATGTGCTTCTCAATAACTTTTGGGTTTACCCAAAAGTTTACAATGAAAATAAGGCAGAAATCAAAAATTTCTTTGAAATTAATGTAAACAAAGACAAAACATACCAAAATATCTGGTAAACAGCAAAAACAGTATTAAGAAGCAAGTGTATAGCACTAAATGCCTAAAAATCATACTGAGAAGAACTAGAAAAATAAGAACCCCTAAAGCTAGCAAAAGAAAAGAAATAACCAAAATTGGAGCAGAAGAGAATGAAATTGAGACCCAAATATTCATACAAATGATCAAAGGTTGGTTCTTTGAAATGATAAATAAGACTGATAGAGTGCTGGCTAGAATAACAAAGAAAAAAAGAGAGAAGACCAAAATAAGCACATTCAGAAATTACAAAGGTGACACTGCAACCAATGCCACAGAAATATTAAAGATCCTCAGAAAGTATTATGAATACCACTATGCACACAAACTAGAAAATCTAGAGGAAATGGATACATTGCTGGAAACACACAACCTCCCAAGGTTGACCAAGGATGAAACTGAAATCCTGAACAGACCAATAATGAGTTCCAAAACTGAATTAGGAATAAAAACCTACCAACCAATGAAAGCCCCAGACCAGATGGAATCACAGCCAAATTCTATCAGATGTACAAAGAAGAGCTGGTACCAATCCTACTGAAACTATTCCAAACAATCAAGGACGAACTCCTACCTAACTCATTCTACTAAGGCAGCATCATCCTGATATCAGTTCTATAAAATCCTAAAGATTCTGCCAACAAGCTCCTGGAACTGATAAGCAATGTCAGTAAAATTTCAGCATACAAAAATCAGTGTACAAAAATCAGTAGTATTTCTATACACCAATAACATTCAAGCTGAGAGCCAAATCAAGAATGCAATCCCATTTACAATCCCATTTAGACACACACAGAAACAAAATACCTAGGAGTACGTCTAACCAAGGAGATGAAAGATCTCTATAACGAAAACTACAAAACGCTGCTCAAAGATATCACAGATGGCACGAACAAATGGAAAAACATTCCATGCTCATGGATTGGAAGAATCAATATCATTTAAATGGCCATACTGCCTGTAGCAATCTACATATTCAATGCCATTCTTCTCAAACTACCAATGTCATTTTTCACAGAATTAGAATAAACTATTCTAAAATTCGTATGGAACCAAAAATGAGCCCAAATAGCCAAAGCAGCCCTAAGCAAAAAGGACAAAGTTGGAGGCATTACATTACTGGACTTCAAGCTATAACGATGCAGTAGCCAAAACAGCATGGTACTGATACAAAAACAGATACATAGATGAATGGAACAGAGTAGAGAACTAAATAAATAAAGCCACACACCTACACTCACTTTATCTTAGACAAAGCTGACAAAAATAAACAATGGTGAAAGGACTCCCTATTCAATAAATGGTGCTGGGTAACTGGCTAGCCATATGCAAAAGAATGACATTGGACCCTTACCTCTCATCATATACAAAAATTAACTCAAAATAGATTAAATGTACTTCAAATTACAAAAATCTTAGAAGAAAACCTAGGTAATATTCTTCTTGACATCAGCGTTGGCAAAGAATTTATGGCTAAGTTCTCAAAAGCAGTTGCAACAAAAAACAAATATTGACAGGTGGCACCAAATTAAACTAAAGAGTTTCTGCACAGCAAAAGAAAATGTCAGAAAAGTAAATGGACAACCTACAGAATAGGAGAAAATTTTTGCAAACTATGAATCCAAGAAAGGTCTAATATCCAGACTCTATAAGGAACTTGAAAAAAATCAACAAACAAAAAAAAGAAAAACATTTAAAAGTGGGCAAAGGACATTAACAGACACTTCTTAAAAGAAGTCATACCAACATCCAACAAACATGTGGAAAAATGCTCATTATCACTAATCATCAGAGAAACACAAATCAAAACCAGAATGAGATACCATCTCATACCAGTCAGAATGGCTATTATTAAAAAGTAAAAAAAATAAGACATGCTGGTGGGGCTGTGGAGAAAAGGGAATGCTTATACATTGTTAATGGGAATGTAAATTAGTTCAGCCACTGTGGGAAGCAGTTTGGAGATTTCTCAAAGAACTATTAATAAAAGTAGAACTACCATTTGATCCAGCAATCCCATTACTTCGTATAAACCTGTATTAGTCAGAGTTCTCTAGACGGACAGAACAAATGGAATATATATATATATGGGAGTTTATTAAGTATTAACTCACACAATCACAAGGTCCCACAATAGGCCATCTGCAGGCTGAGGAGCAAGGAGAGCCAGTCCCAGTTCCAAAACTGAAGAACTTAGAGTCATATGTTCAAGAGCAGGAAGCATTCAGCACGGGAGAAAGATGTAGGCTGGGAGTCTAGGCCAGTCTCTCTTTTCACCTTCTCCTACCTGCTTGTATTCTAGCCCTGTTGGCAGCTTATTAGGTGGTGCCCACCCAGATTAAGGGTGGGTCTGTCTTTCCCAGCCCACTGACTCAAATATTAATCTCCTTTGGCAACATCCTCACAGACACATCCAAGATCAATACTTTGTATCCTTCAATGCAATCAAGTTGAGACTCGGTATTAACCATCACAATACCCAAAGGAAAGTAAATCATTCTGCCAAAAAGACACAGGCAACTGTGTGTTCATTGCACCATTGTTCACAATAGCAAAGACGTGGAATCAACCTAGGTACTCATCAACAGTGGCTCAGATAAAGAAAGATGGCACATACACACCATAGGATACTATACAGCCATAAAAAATGAGATCACGTCCTCTGTAGCAACATAAATGCAGCTGGAGGCCATTATCCAAAAAGAACTAAGGTAGAAACAGAAGACCAAATACAGCGTATTCTCACAAGTGGGAGCTAAACATTGGATACACATGAACATAAAGATGGAAACAACAGACACCAGAACTCTTCCCAGGAGGAGAGGGCAGGGGTTAAAAATTCCCTATTGGGTAGTATGCTCACTATCAGGGTGATGGGTTCAATCGCACCCAAACCTCAGCATCATGCGATCCACCCTTGTCACAAATCTGCACGTGTACTCCTTGAGTCTAAAATAAAAGTTGAAGGAAGAAGATATACACAAAGAAAACCACACTTACACATCAAAGTAAAATCACTGAAAAGCAGCAACGACAAGAAAAACAAATGCATCCAGCAGAAAAAAGGACAAGTTATTTTCAAAAGAGCAACACAGACTGATGGCTTACTTCTCAATCCACACAGTAACAGTCCCCCCAAAATGCAAGTACTGCAGACACCTATAAAGCACTGAAGGA
This sequence comes from Piliocolobus tephrosceles, assembly GCF_002776525.5. NCBI lineage: Eukaryota > Metazoa > Chordata > Mammalia > Primates > Cercopithecidae > Piliocolobus > Piliocolobus tephrosceles. The sequence continues at coordinate 118,612,510 of NC_045446.1, forward strand.
GAAAAAAAAAATCTAGAAGACTTCCTTAAAGTGCCAAAAGAAAAAAACTTGTCAACCAGGAATTTTTTCACAGTTAAAAATAGTCTTCAAACATGAAGTCTTTGACATCTTTCATAACATAGAAAGATGTAGCTTCTATATCAAATAAAGATACTTACAAGCAAGCAAACAGGGAGAGAAACTGTTCCCAGAAAGCCTTCACTAGGAGAAATTAAAGGAAAATGATCCCAGATGGAAAAAGAGAAATGAAGAACAATGTAAATAGTAAATATGTGAGTAAATTCAAATGAATATCAACTTTAAAGCAATGAGAATAATATCAATTTTTTAAAAATGTAAAAGTCTGCAATAATAATTAACAACAGAAAAGGTAAAAGGAGGGTAAGTGGAGTTAAAGTATTCTAAGATCCTAACATCATCTGGGAAGAAGTGAAAATCCTAATTTATATTAGGTTCTAATATGTCCCACATGCATGTTATAATCTCAAGGATAAACACTAAAGAATAAATAGTAACAAGATATTAGAGGGTTAAAATAGGAAAACAGGAACTGAATAATGTAAACAAGGTATGAACAGAGAAAAATGAATATAGTGTAGGTGGGGCAAATAGGAAATAAGTAGCAAGATGGTAAATTGAAATGATAATTATATTAAATGTAATGATCGACATACTGAAATAGAAGGTAAAGATTTTGAGGCTGAACTAGAAAAACAAAAAGCAATTATATGCTCTTTACAAGAGACACGTCTTAAATGTAAGGACATAGATTTTAAAGTGGGAGACTAACATACTTCTATCAGTAATTGATAGAACAAGCAGATAAAAAAATCAGTAAGAATAGAGATTTAAACTACATGATGAATAAACTTGACCTAATTGATATATATAAAACTCTATACCCAATAATCTAATGATATACATTTTTTAAGGGAACATTTACCAAACAGATCATAAGCTGGGCCACAAAGAGATGTCAATGAATTTAAAAGGATTGAAATCATTCAGTGAATATCCTCTGACCACAGTAGAATTGAGTTAAAAAGCTACAACAGAAAGATAATTGGAAAGTCTGAAAATGTTTAGAAACTAAGCAAAGCATTTGTAAATAATTTATAGCTCAAGGGAGAAATTATAATGGAAATTAGAAAAGAATTTTTAATGAATGGCAAAAACAGAACATATCAAAACTTATAGCATGAAGCTAGCAATGCTCACAGAATAATTTTGGCTGTAAGAACAAACAGTGGGGAGGGGAAAAAGGTGAAAATCAACCATCTAAAGACATAAAAATGAACAAAATCCAAAGAAATAAGACAGGAAACAATAAAATTAAGAACAGAAATCAATGTAACAGAAATAAACGTACAATTGAGAAAAATCAATAAAACCAAAAATGATTTCTTTGTTAAGATGAATGCAATTGTTAAGACTGATCAAGAACAAATCCACAAATGATCTGCATGAACAATGAAAAGGGGACATATTATTATTTATTGATGCTACAACACTTTCAAAAATTGTTTAAATGATACTAAAGGCCAGTCACAGTGCTTCACGCCTGTAATCCCACCTTGGCCTCCCAAAGTGTTGGGAGGATCATCACTTGAACCCAGGAGTTCAAGATCAGCCTGAGCAACACAAGGAAACCACATCTCTACAAAAATAAAAATCATCATCATCATCATCATCATCATCATCCAATTAGCCAGGCATGGCAGCTCGTACTTGTGGTCCCAGCTACTCAGGAGGCTGGGGTGGGAGGATCACTTAAGCCCGGAGGGTCGAGAGTGCAGTGAATAGTGATCGTGCCACTGCACTCTGGCAGAGAGAGACCCTGTCACCAAAGGAAAAAAAAATTAGCCATTTTATTTTCAAGGCTTTGGTGCGTGCAAAGATTATCAGGACTCAAAAAGGCAAATCTAGATACATAGGACTATGTCAGTGTTTTCCAACCTCTTAAAATTATATGTCAAAACATTAAATTGCATAATTTAAACATGAACACTATAATGTATGTCAATTATGCCTCAATTTTAAAAAGACGTTCTTAGTTATATCTATGTAAATCTGCATCTATATTCTCCAGGGTTGATTTCTTTATCTGGGCTATTGCCTGTTTCTTTATATGACCATATGTTCTGAGACTATATATTCAGTTGCCGAAAATAATTTCCTATTTGTAGTTGCGCTCTTCTTCAACCATTATGAGTAGCTTCCTTCCTCAATCAGAGCTACTACTCGATCAAAATATTGTGCTCCTATCCAATATATGTACCTTACATATTTGAATTAAGAATGTTATTGGACCCTTCAGTCTCTATTCTCAACTTTTATACCATTTACTCTTGCCCATCAATGGGAATCAATTATTCATTCTAAGAGACACTCTGAGTAACAGAAAGAATATCACATCAAGCAGCCAAAATTCCACATTTCCTCAAATCCATTTATTAAGTGACCATGGACAGCCCTTTAACTGCTGCAATATTCAGTTGCCTACTGGAAAAATTAGGACATCGATTTCTGTTAGAGCTATTGCAGATGCAGATGATTTGTTAGGAACACTTTTAGTTTAAACAACCACAACACTGCGTATCACGGAAAATTAAAATTGAACTTATTAATAAGTCAAAATCATACAATTATTTTAGGAATAACTGAAAATAGACATCATAATTATGTGAAGATCCATGGAAAATGCTTTCTATTTAGGAAACCTCTTTTATTAAAAGACTACAATTTCTCTTAAAAAAGAAAATTATCGCCCCTAAGAAGCCTTTTAAAATTTTTCTCCTAATCATCATACTCCCTGACTCATAAAATTTTAATACCATAGATATGCTGTGTATCTGTTTACCTAGTATATGCCTTCGAAGGGTCACAAACCAATTCCAACAACTAAGACTTTTTTATGCCTCCCAAAAACCAATTTATACCCCATGAAGAAAATATAGCCCTGTAAGAATCTGTGGACAACATAATGTTAAGAATGCTGATTTATTAGAAGACACCATTGAATAAGAAATAGAGGGGAAGAAGATACTGACAATACATAGGATAGGTATAAAGAATATACGAAGAAATCCTAGAAACAATAATTAAAAGATAGACAATACCCATCCCAACCCCTAAATGGGCAAAAGAATTGAACAAGAAATTCACAAAAAAAAAGGATTTAACAATTGCCATTAAAATATAGAAAGAGGCACAATCCCATTAATCACCAGGAAAATACAAATTAAAATCGCAATGAAGTCCTACCACATACCCGCCAGAGTGGCTAAAATTTAAGACTGAAAATATTAAGCAGTGGCACAGATATGGAGAAAGTGGGACTCACACACTGCCGGTCTCATTGATGCAACAACTTTGGAGAACTGGCAGTATTTACTGAAACCGACCATGATCATACCATATAACCCAGCAATTCTACTCCTAACATTTTACGCCCAACAGAAATGCTACATATGTTGGAATTATTATATAGTTTAGCCAGGTTGCTGGATACAGGGGGAAAAAAAAAAAATGGAGAAGAAAGTTCACAGCAGTGCTATTTGTAATCAGCCAAAACTAGAAACACTCCAAAGATCTCTCAGAAATTGAGTCGACAAATAAATTGTGGCATAGTCATACCACTGAAAACTCTACAACAAAGAAAATGAATGAACTATTGCTATTTGCATAATGTGAATCTTACACCTGATGTTGAGTGCAAGAAACCAAACACACATGCAAAAATATATATACCATTATTTAATTTATACAAATTCCAAACACATGTAAAACCAAATAATGATGATAAAAGACAGTATTATGTTTGGGGAAGAGGTGGGTAATGACTGGGAGTTAAGCGTAGGGAGCTTCTGGATTCTAGAACTGTTCTCTTCTTTGATCTGGGTGGTGGTTACATGGATGTGTGTGAAAATGCATTGAGCTGAACAATTAGAATTTGTGTACTTTTCTCTACCTATGTAATATATACACAAAAAGTTCTCTTACAACAAGGCTGGATGGACTGGAGTAAAGAAGACTTGAGACAAGAGTTTGATGGGAGAAAATTTAAGAAAAATGTATGGGAAAAATGTATTAGTTTTGAAACTGTAGTGGAAAGAGTCCTGTTTAAGAGTCAGGAAACCTGAGCTCTCATCTGTTGAACCATCATCAACTCTCTCCAGTCTCAGTTTCCTAATCTGTAAAATGGCTGTGCAGGTTCCAGATTTGAAACATGATTTTATCACAAACTTGTGTGTGTTAAGTAGGAAAGCTTTGGCCTCTCCTGCCATAATCCATGCCCATACATCATGTGTCATTATTTGTAACCTCACTTGTCAATGGCATTTACATTCTAGGAAATTATTAACACCCTAGAATCCCATGTTGTATCCTTTTCACATCTTCCTCCCACTCCAAAGGTATCCTGATATCTACCACCCTCAATCAGCTTTGCTTGTTGGCAGGTATCTGTCTTTACTCTTCCCACCAGCCTGCTTTCTGTCCTTGTAAAACCTAGAGTGGAGGGTGTGGAAGCAGTCCACCCTCTCACTCATAAGGCACCTGTAGGGCTCTTCCTTCTCTTTTTCCTTTCCTGAACAATTTAATACTAAAAGCATTAGGACGGCTATAGGAGGTAGGTAGCCATGCAATGTAGGGGTAGGGACAGCAGGTAGTGAGCTGCAGTGGCTCAGAGCAGAGTTGGAGGCTGAGCAGGGTGAGGAGGGTGCCCACATGGGGAGGGGTGACCTAGCACAGGACAGCAGAGTCTGAGTGGGGTGGAAGAGCATTTGCATGGGGAAGGAGAAGGGGCCACAACTGGAGATTGGTTGCATACAGAGGGACTGATCAAATAAAACAGTACATTAAGGATAGTGGGAGATGGTGTTTTCACTGTTGGAGAAGGCGGCTATGAATATGGAAAGGAGAAAATGAGAATGAACTCTGTGGTGTTGGACTAAAGATAGCAGTATTGGAGTTAATTCATAGTTGCCAATACATAGACAGATGTAGAAATACAGACATAAGTGTGGGTGTATGTGTGCACATGCACATGTATGCATGTCCTCTCCTCACTCTGTCTGCTGAAAAGGCCCGAGGGCAGTGACACTCAAAGGCAATGAGCACACTTAGCACCCAGATCTTGGTGACTAAATACCACTCATCAGTAAAAGAAACCAGTGCTTACTGGAGAAATGCATGATTCCTGGCCCAGGAAGAACCTGGAGCATCTTGTGCCAGAAAGTTGGGAGGTACCCCGTGAAGAATGAGGATTTGTCTAAAGGACATAGGAACCATATTGAAAAGGTTCCCACTAGCCAAATCTGGGACAATTTGAGCATAAAATAAATAGTAATAGTGGTTGGGCCCAGAAAACAATATCCCAAAGTGAAGTCCTGAGACTCAGCCTCAGAAGGAAAGTTTCTCTTTGACCTTCTCCTGCCCATCTGTCTCTCGCCCCTCATCCTCCCATGAAGGAAGCCATGGAAATCAGAATTCCTCTTCCTCAAGGTGGGTTATAGAAGCCAGAAACCCTTTTCCCTAAAGCCAGCCATAAAGCCTGAAAATATTACTCTAACCTTTCCTACCTTTCTATGTAACAGCTGTCCATAAAGAAATTAAGAGCCTCATTCCAGAAAAGTCCTACCCCATATCCAGGAGGAAGAAATGCTACAACAAAGAGGCCAACAAGAATCCAGACAGGCCCTGCTGGGTTTCCCCACTGTCTGTGACCATCAGCTCATACCCTTTCTATCTGATCACATTTCTACACAGCTGTCCTTGCTTCATCGAAGCTAAGCATAAAATCACATAGCTTCCCTTGTATCTTTGCACCTTCATTCTTAGGTGTCCTTTGTCACAAAAAACTATGGCCAAATATATTTGTTATGCTTTTCTTTTGCTATCTGTTATAAGGGTGTCAGCAGTGATCCTTATAACCGGAAGGAACGGAATCTTGCCCTTTCGACCCCTACAATAGTAATGATTTTCACCTGGGGGGAAACATATGCAAGCTTGCATCCAAATGGATATAAATAGATAAAGGAATAAAAGTAAAGTTTGATGAGGAATGGGATATTGATAGTCTCAAATCCCTTCTCCCCATTACTACCTACAACAGGGAAAAGAATTAGTTCACATGGAGAAGGCTGGCAGACACAACCTTAATCAAATAATCAAAAGAAACATTATCAGAAATCAGATATATTTACATTTTTGTCACTCTAACAAGGTTTAATAAGAAGGACCCAGCATCCTACCTTCACATTCCTGTCAAAGATGCATAACATGAACCCCACAGAGAGGATCCATCAGGCAAACCCAAACTCGAGTGCATTCAACAGAAAAATTGGCTTGTAATCTTCAAAAGTGTTAAGGTAATGAAAGTCAAGAAAAAAACTAAGGAATTGTTTCAGAGTGAAGAAGAGGAAAGAGATAATGACAACTAAATGCAAGGTGGGATGCTAGACTGGATTCTTTCTTAAAGAAAGGACATTATTGGAACAATGATTGAAACTCAATTGGTGTATAAAGAGTAGACAACACCTGTTGTAATGAAGCAATGCTAATGTCCTGGTGTTGATTGTGTTATGGCTGTGTGGGGGGATATCCTTGCCCGTGGGAAACACTGAAGAACTTGGGGTGATGGGCCTCAGATGGTTCAGGTGAGAAGCTTTGTATCATACATGAAACTTTCTGTAAGTGTGGGAAACTGTTTCAAAAGAGAGAGCATCACCAGGGTGCTTCATTTATCTCTACATGTATTCAGTGCAGTTGGGAGCACCTGTTATATGCTGGGTAGCAGGGATGCAAAGATACATTACTGGTTTAAAGAGCTCATGGTCTGAGCAGAAACTCATTTGCAACATGCATTCAACTAGTGCTGATTGAATATCTGCTCTGTGAGCCAAATAAACATCCCTGCTCTCAAGGAGCTTATAGTCTACCAGTAGGATAAAATATTTGTTGAGTTAGACTTGACATATGCTCTAGAACGATCCAGACTTGAAACCAGATGAACCAAATTGCTTTTTCAGCATTACTATACTCCATGGCTCTGGGATCTTGAAGAGATCAGTGAACTGCCCCAAGGCCCAGTCAGCTTGTCTGTAAGATCAAGTCTATAATTCCTTCTTCATGGGATTTGGTGTGAAGATAAAAAAAGATGTAAAGATACTTCATACAACAATGTGTAAATGCTTTTTGGTGGTGGCCTTCTGTTCTAAGTTATGTAAACTTTGGGGTCTAGCTAGGAAGAATCTCTCAGTGCACCCTGTCTTTCAACAATAGGCAGAGCATGTGCAGGAACCATGAATGCTTCCCCAGCCAGGGTTATGTTCCAAAGGTATTTTGGGGCCAGGAACTCTAGGTGTGTGGGGAGAGGGAAGGAGTGGAAGTTTCCTGCCCCTACACATCCTGGATACCCAGTTTGCTAGTCAGCACTGGGCTGGGGTCAGGGGGAAATGGGCTGTGCTTCTGGTAACACAGTAAGGGGAGGTGACACGACTTGCCCAAAACCACACAGCTGCCATGGGGCAGAGCTGGAGCCCAAAACCAAGCGGCCACGCATGAGAGCGAACTCCTCACTGCACACTCTGCTGCCCACAGTTACGGGGACAGCACCACCACCAACCTAACAGGATGGACCCTCCAAATTGGGTTGATTTTGACTTAAAGAAAGAAGGTAATAGGACATGTCTAGCACACGCACTTCTGAATTAAATTTCCACCCTCCACAAGCATCGTCAGGTGGAGGCTAGGATGAGCTGCAGCTGGGGAGGCTCATCAAGCCCAGGCCTCCCCAAGAGAGTAAGGCAATTCAAAACATCTTATCTACCCCTACCCCTGCTGGTCATGCAGAGGCTGCAATGCCCTTTAGTCACTGAGGTTTTCACAGTCCACACAGGCACTGGAATCCTCTTGGGCACAACTTTAGAAATAATTTTGGCTCCACGTCTTTTTTTTTTTTAGATTCACAAAAACTACTTTGTGTCTTAAATATATTTGTTCAGTTTTAATTTCAATTATATTTGAATGAATAATACCTTAATATGATTCATATTATTCAATCATAGTCATCCATCTCTCCTCCCAGGAGTTAACCAGTATTGTATTTTCTTGCGTATGCTTCCAGAGATTTTTTTTTTATCAGTATACTTTAAGTTCTAGGGTACAGATACACAACATGCAGGTTTGTTACATAGGTATACATGTGCCATGTTGGTTTGCTGCACCCATCACTTCATCATTTACATTAGGTATTTCTCCTAATGCTCTCTCTCCCCCAGCCCACAATCCCCGACAAGCCCTGGTGCGTGATGTTCTCTGCCCTGTGTCCAAGTGATCTCATTGTTCAGTTTCCACCTATGAGTGACAACACGCAGTGTTTGGTTTTTTGTCCTTATAATAGTTTGCTGAGAATGATGGTTTTCAGCTTCATCAATGTCCCTTCAAAGGACATGAACTCATCCTTTTTCTGCATAGTATTTCGTGGTGTGTATGTTTGGTTCCACATCTTAACCAGTCATGGCCGTGGCAATAGTTCCAGACAGACTTAGATGAGGTTTGCCTCGGTCCAATCTGATGGGGCCTCACCTTAGGTCTGCACCTAGAACTTCCACTACCTACCCTACACTCACACGCAGGCAACCTGGAGCACGGAGCTTCGGTCAAGGCCTTAACCAATGGCAGACAGGCGCCGATAGAGAAACGCTTTGCATTTTGCCCCCACGGGGGACTCTTTGTAGACATTTCATGAGGCTCCTCTGAAGGCCACAGAGGAGTGCACTCCAGTCACCTTGAGCAGCAGCCAACCCCTAAGACACCCTTCCATCAGGGTTCACTTCTCCCCTGTTTTACTCCCCATCTGTCTCTCCTGCTTGCTGGAATCTCATTCCTTACCACTTGCGATGCAAGCTTTGGTCTCAGGCTCTGTTTGGAGGTGGCCAGGCTAAGATGGAATGAGCTCTGGTCACCCAGAGATCATGGCAGCAGCTTGGGAGGGGCCGGTAGGCTGGCTCTGACTCTGTGGCAGAGCTACACTTACCTCATCGCAGCCCTGAGGGAACAGGGGTGTCCTCGGAGTCTTCTCCAGCCTCCTCCTCTCAAAGGCAAGCACTGTTGATGAATCCATCTGTCTCAGGAGGGACCTCCGTGTAAACTGGCATCTTCAGCCCCCACCCCTGAGCACTTTGGCCAGAACAGTCAAAGGAGGCCAATCTTAGAGGTTATTTTAAACCAGTCAGCTGTGTGGGGGCACGAAGCTGCACCAGGAATGTCTAATTTAATTAAATGTAGATCAGCTGTTTTGAATTGCCTTACTCTCTTGGGGAGGCCTGGGCTTGATGAGCCTCCCCAGCTGCAGCTCATCCTAGCCTCCCCAGCTGCAGCGCATCCTAACCTCCACCTGACGATGCTTGTGGAGGGTGGAAATTTAATTCAGAAGTGCGTGTGCTAGACATGTCCTATTACCTTCTTTCTTTAAGTCAAAATCAACCCAATTTGGAGGGTCCATCCTGTTAGGTTGGTGGTGGTGCTGTCCCCGTAACTGTGGGCAGCAGAGTGTGCAGTGAGGAGTTCGCTCTCATGCGTGGCCGCTTGGTTTTGGGCTCCAGCTCTGCCCCATGGCAGCTGTGTGGTTTTGGGCAAGTCGTGTCACCTCCCCTTACTTTGGCTTCCTCACAGTGAGTGGGGATAACAACGAGGTCTCTCCTTGGGCTGTGCTAAGGATCCCACGAGGAGACACGAGGGCTTAGAGCATGGCCTGGGGTTTCAGCCGCATTATCTTGGGTGAGGCAGGGTGAGGCCAGATGTAGCTCAAGAGAGAAACTGGAACGAGTTTTACAGTTTTTTAATACTCACAGGTCCCTGGGGGCAAACAGAGGACGCCATGTAGGGCCACTCAGGGAAGCACGGGGTCAGTCACCAGGATCGGGGCAATCAAGCACCTCGACTGCGGCCGCAGGACGGAACGGTTAAGGTGAGGTGGGAGGGGCAGGCGGGTGTAGGATTGGGCTGTCCCTGGTTGTCAAGGGCCTGGCTCTGGGGCAGTTAAGGTGGGCACATAATGGCTGGGGCTGTGAGAGCCCAATAAGGGAAGTGTTGAGGTGTGGAAGGGGAGCTGACCAGCCTCAAGTCAGGGACTCAACACCAGGTCAGAAGAGCATGTTAGACATCATATTACACCTGGCACGAGAAAGCTCTTAATAACTGTCAACTCACAGCGACATGATGCAGAGTCAGAGGTCGGCAGGGAGGTTCTGGCACTTGCCCTGCAGTGCATGGAAATCATGAGGACACATGTGATGCCAGAGAAAGGAAGAGCCTGTTTCTCGTTCCACCACTGTATTGAGTTTCCTGTGGTTGCTGTAACAAATTAGCACAATGTAGTGATGCACAACAGCACACATAATCATCCTCCAGTTCTGGAGGTCAGAAGTCTAACATGGCTCTCGCTGATCTAAAATCAAGGTGTCCGCAGAGCTGCATCCTTTCTGGAGCCTCTCCGGGACGTTTCTTCTCTTTTCCAGCTTCCCCATTCCCCTGCCCATGGCCGTTCCTCCAGCTTGAAAAACAGCAGCCGAACATCCTTTTTTTTTCTTTTTTTTTGAGACAGAGTCTCACTCTGTCACCAAACTGGAGTGCAGTGGCGCAATCTCAGCTCAGTGCCATCTCCGCCTCCCAGGTTCAAGTGATTCTCCTGCCTCAGTCTCCTGAGTAGCTGGGATTACAGGCACGCACCACCATTCCCAGCTAATTTTTATATTTTTGGTAGAGGCACGGTTTCACCATGTTGGCCAGGATGGTCTGGATCTCTTGACCTCATGATCTGCTCACCTCGGCCTCCCAACCTGGAATTATAGGCATGAGCCACCGCATCCAGCCAGCAGCTGAGCATCTTTAACTCTCTTTGTGACTGTGATTCCCCTGCCTCAGACTCCCACTTATAAAGACCCTGTGATGATCTCGGGCCTGCCTGGATAATCCAGGAATATCTCCCCATCGCAATGTCCTTAACTGAATTGCATCTGCAAACTCTCCTTTTGCCATGGAAGGTGGCACATTCACAGATTCCAGGGATTAGGACGTGAGCACCTGTGAGGAATAGGGGAGTGCTGTTCTGCCTCCCCCACACTGTAACCCCCCATGGTCCCCTGGAGTCAGGTGGTCCTGCAGCTTCCACACTATGACTGGGCCTGAGAATCTCCATGTAGCCTGGGAAGCTCATCCTCCCCAGGCACCCGCAAAGCTATTGGCTGCTAAGGTGCTCCTGCCTTCCAGCTGACTCCACTTGTAGTTCGCACAGAGCTCCATCAGCTTCCCAGCCTGGGGGCCCCCACCCCATCTCACAGCTTTTGCCTCTCTCCCATCCTCCCCAGTTGAGTTATCCAAGAGGTTCCCCTGGCCTTTGGAAAACAATAGACAAGGAAAGCGCGCTGTGGTTCACTCAGCAACAGGAGCGTGCCCCGGAGTGAGGAGGAACCAGGCTGAAATGAAGATGCATTGAGTCCTCCTGCCAGACTCATTGGCCTTTGTTGGGGCACTCATTTCACGTCTGTCTTCCTCGTTAGACTCAACCTCTGGACGTCAGGGATTGACGTGCTACCCGAGTTCTAGCACAGAGCAGACACTCAAGGAAAACACCCCTGGGTGCCTTCAACTCCAACAACAGGTTCTAGTCTTCTATTCCATCCGTACCACTGTTTTTATTCTGGAAGGAAAAGCCACTCTAACTGCCCCATCACTTTGTCTCTCGGTACTCCTGTTCCCTCTCTGAGATGACAGATTCTACACTAGGTCAGGAAACTGAATTGGGCATATTGGGAGAATTTTGCCCTCATCCTACAGTTATGGAAGCCAAGGTCCAAGGAAACCACGTACTCTGTGCAAAGCTACTTGTGTGCAACTTAGAGGGAGGAGCACTAACAAAGGCCTGCATCCCTCTACCCGTCCCTCCCCTCCATGCATCCAACATAATTAATATCCTCTATGTGCAGAGGGTGGCAGAAGGAGAACTGGCATCTATAGAGTGCCTTCTATGTGCCAGATACTATACTGTGCACTTTATGCATGTTATAACCAGAATTTTGTGGCAAAGCACCATTAATAGTAGCTTGCATTTGATTTGTTTGTTTTTTATACTGTTTAAAGTGCTTTCACATCTATTATCTTACTTGAGTTTCATGAGCCTATGTGAGGCAGGCATGACAGATACAAATCATCCACATTTCAGAGAGAACAAGACTGATACACAAATAAGGGGCTGTGCAGAGTCGTGTGACTAGTTGTGGTGAAGTCAGGAACCTGGGGTCCTGCTTCAGCGCACCTTCCTCCCACCCTGTGCTCTTGGTGGGTTCACAGCCTGCACTTCGTGTGCCCCACACAGCCTTTCTTCTGCATAGAAACCTTGATCCATCTCCAGGCACTGCACAGACATGAGTTCCCACAAAATGCATACACCCACATGTGTGAAGATCAGCACTATTTGCACACAAACACACACACATGCACAAATATCTGCACACACTCACACACACAGGGATGTTGAGGGGTGAGCATTCAAAACTCATCTTAAGCTGCCAGTTGCTCAGAGAAAGTGAGAGACAACAACGCATCAACATTTTCACATGTTTGCATGTTCCAGGCTTTCTGAACAGAGTGCTGGTAACCTGGGTTAAAGGATGATTGAATGGTTAAACATGGCTTGGAAGTTAGAGGTAATGAATTGCTCTGGGGAAATTTAAAGGTTTTTTCTGCCTGAAGCCATTTGCTTATATTCTACTGGTAATAGACCTAGAGACCTGGCCCAGAGATAATTCTCCAGAAAGAATCTGCTTATATTTCTGGCTGGGTGCAGTGGCTCATAATCCCAGCACTTTGGGAGGCCAAGGTGGGTGGATCACCTGAGGTCAGAAGTTTGAGACCAGCCTGACCAACATGGCGAAACCCCATCTCTACTAAAAATACAAAAATAGCTGGGTTTGGTGGTGGGCGCCTGTAATCCCAGCTACTCGAGAGGCTGAGGCAGAAGAAGTGCTTGAACCCAGGAGGCAGAGGTTACAGTGAGTCGAGATCATGCCATTGCACTCCAGCCTGGGCAACAAGAGGGAAACTCCATTACACACACAGACACACACACACACAAATAATTTGTTTACATTCCTGAGCGAAGATCTCTCCCTCTTCAACTCCCTGGCAGCTGCCTCATATAAGCTCTAAGTCTCCTACTGTTGGGAATCCTCTCCTGTGGCGTAAGCTTCACTGCACAGGGAGGTAAACATCTGGCCCTCAGTTATTGTCTCATGAGGAATTGGGGTATAGGGAACAGGCATTACTAAGATGCACTGTGCTTAAGTAAAACTTCTCTTCTCTGATCCAGAGATCTTGTATCAGGATAGACAAATAAACACAGATATAAACACCTAAAAAATTATCTGCCCTAAACCACTATTGTCTGTTTTACGAGTTGTGTGCACCAATGAGTATAATGATAGTATTATTGTTAATAGCCGCATCTATTGAGTGCCTACTCTGCTCCAGGCCCAGGACTAAAGACTGTAATTTCTCCAAGGTTACACAGCTGGCCAGAGGTGGAGCTAAGGATGGGTGCCGTTGCCCAGGGTGGCTGCGTTTGGCCGGCTGCTGCACCATGGAGTAGCGTGACAATGGCCGTTTTGGACAAAGGGCAGGTGAGCAGGCTTCTTAGTTGTAGGCAGGGGTGCTGAGTCACACATGGAGGAAGACTGAAGAAAGGAGAGCTTTCTCTGTGGGGCATAATTTCCCCACTGGCAAAGCTGACGGCCTTTCTCATTTTCTTGCCATGGGGTTCCCTGTGATGAGACTAATTACTGTCTCAACCCTCCATTTGCCAGCACGATGAACCTGCCAAGCCTGCCACCTGGTCTGTGCATTCCTGGATGCTCCAGGCATCTTGACAGCTTGAAGTCCCATTAGCAAGAGCCATACACGGAGCTGGCCCCCCCAGCACTGGGCCCCTGTGTGGGACCTCAGCCTGGCCTTGAGGTGGATGACTGGAGTGTGACATAGAGAGGAGACTGAATGAAGCGACCTCCCCTCCTTGCGTTTCTCCACTCCTCCCTTCTTCCTCCTCCCAATGCCAGCAGTGGAAATGCCTCCTGGAACTGAGCTCAACAAGCATGCTCTGAGCCCACGGCCCTGTGGCCCTGTGCTGGGCAGTCACTCTTCTGAGCACAGGTGGCACTCGGTCTGGCCTCTGCATTTGCCCTTGCTGCGCTCTCCCTGGAATGCCTTCTCCCTTCCTCTACTCTTTCCCGAATGGTGCAGGTCCCTCTCAAGTCTGATCCCCTGGGTGAAGCTCTCCCTTCTCTGAATTCTCTAGCAATTGACCTCTGGCACAGAGTCCAACAAAGATTGAACTTCACAATCTAGATTCCATTCACTTCTCTTCAATTTATACCGTGTTAGGAAGTGCCCAGTCAGTGTTATGCTAGGTGTTGATGACAGGACGGGAAGTAAAACTCAGTCCCTGACTCCTGGAGTTTGCGATCTAGCAGGGAAGACAGATTAAACACAGAATTGGAAGTGTGATCGATGAGTGTTAAGACAGGGAAAGTAAAGATTCCTTGGGCGCTGAGAACAAAGGAAATTCTAAATCAAGAGGTCAAGGAAAGTCTGCCACATTACAATTTTTCTTACTCTTCAGTCATTTCGTGAATGTAAATCTTGTCTTCTCTACAAACTGCATTTACTTCTAAGTCCAAGAGCCACACCTCATTTAGCCCTAATGTTCTTCCTAAGTGTGAGTCCATGAGAAATCATTAGAAACCCCTGGCCACCACCAACGTGAGCAGTGTCTGCAGGGGATCTGCCACCCTATTCCTTGGCTAACACATTCATCCCCACATCCTTCTTGTGGATTGCACCAAAAGTAGAATTTAGGAGAGAAAATACACGTTTCTTTAAATTTTGTGCCCCAGTTTTTTCTGCCCTGCTTCCTAACCCAGTATCCTCTCTTTGAGCTGCCCTGGGATAGGTCCGGCAATGATCCTAACTCCAAATAGTAAGTGGGTATGGAGCCTGCATGGGCCTGAGTGAAGGTCACCCAAGAGAAAAGGGCCAGGACCCTAAATCCACCAGCCTGGGTGGGAGGCAGAAATGTAACCTTTCCTCCTGAGAAATTCCATGATTAATTCACTTTCACAAAATAAATATCCATCAACATTTATTAAAATCATACCGTGTGCTAAGAAGTGTACAGTCACCAGTTAGGCACACAGGTGCCTGAGATGTGGTGAGCCCCTCCAGGAGCTTACAAGGAAGTCAGGAAACTGATCTACTGAGAAAAAACAACGCAGATGACAGCTCCTAGTGAGTGGTTGTCCTCCAGGTGCCAGGTGCTGGGGGCTGTGTCCCTTGGCTTCTTTCTACCACTGTCCTCCAGATAAGGTGTTAGGATTCCTGATTTTAGGATGAGGAAACTGAAACTCTGAGATTTTAACATGTCCAAGGTTGTAGCAGGTGCTATGATCTGAATATTTCTGCTAAATCTGTATGTTGAAACCCAACCCCCAAGGCAAAGGTAGCAGGAGGTGGGAGGTGATTAGGTCCTGAGGGCAAAGTCCTCAAGAATGAGATTAGCGCCCTTATAAAAGAAGCCTGAGAGAGAACCCTCACCCCTTCCACCCACCATGTGAGGTGTGAGAAGACGCTCCCTATGAACTAGGAAGCAGGCTCTCCCCAGCCTCCAGGACTATGAGAAATATGTTTCTGATCCACCCAGTCTATGGTGTTCTGTTACAGCACCCGTGCAGAGTAGCACGACAGGCTAGTGAGGGGCTGGGACAGGAGACCCGTGTGGGGCCAGGGTGGGAGGCCAGTG